>NW_006767441.1:0-30404 GCF_000264995.1 Punctularia strigosozonata HHB-11173 SS5 | reverse complement strand
ACACATACCTGTCGCACAAGGCAGGGAAGCAACTGAGAGAACAAGTCTGGGTTGCTCCCTGGTGCGACAGGCGACTATATAGTAGATGAGTAATCCATCAACGCAACGAAAGATGGTCCAATGAGAGAAGGGGAGGGTCCTCGGGTGCCCGACACGTGACCGGTGGACCGGCCTAGGAAGGCCGGGCGAGTGCGGAGGCCCTAGGAGCGCCGAGCGACGGAACGAAATAGGGGAGATGCCAAAAGGAGGGCGCGGGAAGCCTAGGAGGGCGCGGGAGAGCGCGACCGAATAGGGAGACGGAAGTATTAGGGGAAATGAACGAAATGGGACAGAAGCGGAAGCAGAAAAGGAGAACAATGAGACATGAGGCGAGTGTGGGAGCCGTGCCCTGACAATTCCCGTGCAGAAACAAATCCCAACTTAGTTGGTGATGCGATACTCTGGGCGTGGTTGATGCCGCAACCAGTCCTTGGGAGATAATCTCTGCTGCATATCTTCACGGAGACAAAGCTAGCTCTCCTTATCCACACGTGTAGAAGAAACATAGGAAGTCGCCCAAGAGTATGTGTCGCGTTGCACGGGTGGGAGATCGCTTGACGATAGGGAGTGAGGATGAGTGAATGCTATCTTGGGCTTGCGGTTTGCTGTAACATTGCGAGGGGACTTGAACGTGAACGTTGTACGTATTGATGTGGGTGCCGCCAAACAGGGTGCAAACAGGACAGCTTGACGTAACATAAAGCGCAACGCAACTTCGATGTGCACGAAGGGCGACTTGGTGGTGGAACATCAGGGCAGTAGTTCGTGAAGGTCATAGTTACATATATCTTAGACGTGGCCTTCTCAAGAACCTTTCGTGTTGTGTGGTCAAGCTTGGAGTTCAAACATCAGTAAATCGCCTTCATTGTTGTCTTGTCAATCTCACGTGGCCAAATCACGTGTGCGTGGCTTCCTTCCGTCAAAGCGCGTCGAATACTACAGACTCAATAGAACGCACAGCTATACTGACACCATCCTGGCTTACATACCCAGATCTGCCAGGCCTCTGCGATTCCGTATCGCTACTTGGACATCGCACGGATCTACTGAGATTGCCTACAGGGATACCAAGGGCAGACTTGTGACTGGGGTATACGGGACGCTTGTTGGCTCTCTATTGAAGTTCCAGCGCTACCCGTCCAATCGCGGCAAATATTTCATGCCAAAAGCCTCGGGAAAGCAGGCATTCTATGCGGTACCAAGAGGGAGGAACCCAGGGATATACACGGCATGGTAAGTTTCCGGTCGCCATTCCCCGACTGTGGTTCACTGAAAACGATCCCAGGACGGAAGCGGAGGAGCAAGTGAAAGGATGGCCCGGCGCGAGATACAAAAAGTTGTACAACGCGGCAGAGGCTGAAGAATGGTATCGCGCAAATGGTGGGCCTGCGTCAATGATAGGACCAAAAATTGAACCCGTTTCGAACCCGCCACCTCAACGCGCGGCGCCGTACCATCGCTCTTCTCGCTCGTCCTCGAGGGCCAGTCCTGCCGCAGGATCCTCCGTACCCCTGTCAGGCCAAAGTTCCTCAAGACACCGAGACGAACAGATTGAAGACGAAACTGGGTGGGATGTCGTCTTCTGTGATGGTGCATGCAAGGGAAACGGACAGAAGGGAAGCTATGCGGGTATCGGGGTTTGGTGGGGTCACCAGGATCCCAGGTATTTGCTCTCGCCGACACTCATATATCTGAAGTGCTCACATGATCTCGCTGTTTCAGAAACATCGCGGAAAGATGTCCCGGCAACCAGACCAATAATCGCGCCGAGTTGATTGTGAGTCTTATTCCTAATGCTGCTTCGTGACTGTGTGGACCTGTCCCGAAGGCAATTGCCCGCGTTCTCGAGAACACACCAATCAGCAAGAAGCCGTTGCTCATCAAATCAGACTCGGCTTACTCGAGGGATTGTGGGCGTTCCTTTCCCCAGCTAACTAATCTCTTCTCAACCCGGTCTGAGACAGGTCTGCATAAATGGTTACCCGGATGGCAGAGGAACGGTTGGAAAAATTCGAAGGGGGAATCGGTCAGGAATCAAGCAGTGATCAGATACATCCTCGCGCTTCTTGCCGTAAGGGGCAAGGCTGGACAGAAGGTGCGCTCTATGTCAGCGACGATGAGCAGGCTGCTCACGGTGTTGTCATTGCCTTTAGGTCCAGATCCAATGGGTGAAAGGTCATGCAGGCATCGCTGGCAACGAGGGCGCGGATGCTGAAGCGAACCTCGGAGCCTTGCTTCCTGAGCTACCCGAAGAAGACTGGGATGCGAAGAGAGTAGCGCTTGAAATCGAGTACGAATCAACATCTCTCGACGTGGAGCTAGTGGACGTTGAAGATGGCAGAGCGATCCAGGACACGGCAGTATCAACAGTGACCGCAGTTGCAAGGGATGAGAACCATCTGTCTATCCCGGATGCGGTCGTATCCACTTCTGCAAATCCCCTATCTCTACCGCTCGAGCAAACCAGAGCTGAGACCAACTCAGGGACGTCGACTGGTACAAGCATCCAGTCAAGGTTGGCTAATCTTCGCGGTCCGCCCGAATCGGACTCAAGCCCTTCGGCCGGGTTTTCGCAAGTCAACATATCTTTGACGCCTGCCTCAAATAGTGCACTTGTCCCCACTGCAGACGTCGTGTACTGCGATGGCGCGTGCACGGGCAACGGGAATCCTGGATCTGTTGCCGGGATTGGAGTATGGTGGGGCCCGGAAGACCCTCGGTATGCTGCGTTATTACGTATCCCTCGTGGCTTAACACCGGTCGCGTAGAAACCTCGCTGAGCGCTGTCCCGGTGCCCAAACCAACATTCGTGCAGAACTCATAGTGAGTAGCGTTGGACGCTGGACCCGTTTCCCGAAAGTGACTGACGCTCGGCTTCGTGACGCCCCAGGCCATTATACGTATCCTGGAAGAAACTCCTTTCAATACGGCGCCGTTGCTCATCAAGACCGACTCAGAATATTCTATCAACTGTGTGTGACCAGAGTTAGGCCCTTGACAAAATTCAACTCGCCGTACCAGGTGTCAACGATTGGATGCCCAAATGGGAAAGCAACGGGTGGATATCCAGTATCGAAAGCCCCGTGAAGAACAAGCCAGTGATTCGATATTTGTCCGCCTTATTGCGAGCCCGACGGGACGCTGGACAGCAGGTCATGGTAGTATGCGTACAGCTGCGTCGTGATTGCTTACCCTTGACAATCAGGTTGAGTTGCAATGTGTACAGGGCCACGCCAATATTGAGGGCAACGAGGCCGCCGATAAACAAGCTAACCTTGGTGCTATGCGGCCTCCAGTATCGGACCCGGACTGGGATGAACTGAGAGTAGCGGTAGAAAAATCGCGTGTCTCCTCGGACGTTTTCGGTGCGTCCATACCATTGCTGCCGAGATATGTGATGTATAGCTGCGCTCTATACAAAGCGATTCACTCCATTTCACTGGCAGTATCCGTTTTATCTCATTCAAGAATAACCACCGTTGACGGCGATGACGATGAAGCTGCACTGAAACAATTGAGGGCGGACATGAACGGTGTAGACTTCTCGGACCCCTCGGGTACGGCTTTTTCCCCGCCGCGATGATGCGCAAATCCAATTCTTCCAAAGCAGCAAATAGGTTGCTGCAACGAGGGCGTACAACGTTGGACACAAGTCAGACCGTCACTTATTCGACCACCGTTGAAGATGACCCTTCTGTGAGCCTTATTCTGATGCTTTCTTTCACATGCCGATGTTCGTCAGATATTTATCGACGCTCTGTTGGACGATGACGAGCTGCTTGCCGAAATCAGCGATTGAATAGATGTACCCATATCAGTCTACCAAATTACGGAGCGAGATGCTAGAGTTCTGTTGAGCATTGCGGGTTACGGTAAGGATCATTGCGAGCGTGACGAATGGGTTGCTCTCCGTTCCCAAAACGTGTAGTAGAAACTTAGGAAACTAATTAACTGTTGTTATGATCCGACGGACTTCGCAGATAATCTCTTGGGCAACCAAGCGCTCAAAGATAGCCATTATGACAATTTACATCCAAATAACGAAAACATTTCATCATCCTTGAACACGACAGCAAAACGAAAGCGGCAAATGTATGCCTAATATCCTCGTAGCGAGCGTCGAACATCATAGCAAACAAGACGCATTGGAGCATGGAGAAGCGGCATCAAAAGATCAAGATGGCGAAGTTGGTCGGGAGGATTGTGAAGCTGGCGGGCTAGGAGGGAGGGGTATAGCCTCCGGTGTAATGGACGACGGTTTGTTTGACGCATGACTTTCCTCTACCCGCGGAAGGGCTGGAACATGGAGACGCATGAAAGTGATTCGTCGTCGCCAATGATGGTAGATCGTCCCGAGAGCAAAGAGAGGGACTTCCCACTTGAGGATGACGCGTGACCGCAAACGTCGAGTGGGGATTTCGCTGAGGATATCGTCCAAGTGAGCCACGGCCTGGTGGATAGACGGCCTGTCGTCTGGTCTACGGCGAACCATGCGATCTACGAGCGGCTTCAGGAAGCCAAAGCCGCGGTACCTCTGGTGGAAGTTTTCAGTTTCATCGACAAGAATCCGAAGAGGCGACGAACATCCATGAAACTTTGCCTAACCCAATTGCCAATGTAATATACGTCGGCAGCGAATGGGTTGGAGGGACCAACGTAATCATTGAACTCTGGAAGAGTCTTGTCCCCACCCTGGAAAGGGACATCCAGAGGTGGTCCCATCGACGGGTCATAGAGTTTTGCGTTGCCGAAGTCTATGAGATAGTATCGCGTGGGGCGCTGAGTACGGGTATAAAGATGCTCCAACGGGGCCGAATAGTCCCTGCGCCTCTGAGGATTCGCGAAATTGAACGAATCCGGATACATTGGTCGAGGGTCAAGCATAATATTGCGTCCGTGGCAGTCCCTGAGCACGTGTTAGTAACAACAGGACTCTACCAGTGCCGACGCACCGATGCGCTATATGTTTTTCGTGCATGGAAAGGAGACCCTGAGATATGTTTCAGACAGAGATAGGTGCGAAAGGGAACAAACAAACCCTGAATATCTGACGGATACACTCCAGAGCTTCGCCAACCGTATCAAAAGGAGGATCGTCGAAATCGCGTAGGATAGGCATAACCAAGAGATAACTGTCCTCCTCCTCTGGTACATGAAGCACATCGTAGACAGGAACGCAATAATCGCACGCCGTAGGACCCATGCCGATGAGACGGGACATCGATACTTCGTGCGGATGATCCGGCTGATAAATCAACTTGATGACAACGTGGGCACCGTCAGACAAGCGAGTCGCATCAGCGAGATACGTCCGCTAAGGAAAATAATGAGAATCCAATGAACGACGAGTATATGCTTGGTGACTTGCCGGTGACATCTGGGCGTCCTCTTTGCTTTTCCAATATTCGTTCGTGCCCCACCATGACGGCACCCAGTTAGGAGAGAATCTAGACCTCAGTTCGTAGCCCTTTTCCTTCAACCAGTCGTAGTGGTCTCGCCAAAACATCTCCTCGTTGTACAGAACACCTAGCGGCTTCAATAGGTCCGGTACGTTGCGTCCCGGAGGAACATACGAGTTATTTTGAGCCGCAGCTGGTGGGGTAGGTGCATTCCGTTGACGTCCGCGCCTTTGAGGAGGCATTGGTTCCGCTGTACCGAGGTATGTTAGCTCAACATGCAGAACCCGGACGCGACGGTGTTGAACGTGGGACTCACGTGATCGTCGAAGTTCCGTCCCAGTTCGCCATAAAGACCAGAAAGTGCCTCGTACTTGTACTTGCGTCGTGGATCCACAATCGGGACCTCCCATGGGGACTTTGTACGTTGACAACGAAGCCACTGCATGCACAATGGTGCCATCCCTTTAAACGATCAGAGAATGTTCCCACGTCATCGCGGACAGCATTCTGCGTTTCCTACTTCATGGTGCCCCAGTGGCAACCACTCTTGCCCAACCCACGATCGGCCACCCCATCCTGTGCCATCTACCCTCTGCGCCATCCATATCTATTTTCGTTTAACCACCCTCGCTTTCAATCAAGACGTCCCGGTCATGTCTATATCTGAATCCGATCTCCTGAACAAAGTTGCGTACGCCCCAGGAAATATCCTGCGATGGCGTTTAGTCGCGCAACTCAACGCAGTGCAAGAGCTCCAGATATGCGCTGTGCGTGTACTGGACGAGCATGCAGAGAAGATCGAGAAAACCATGAAAAAGGAATTGCACAACTTGCAGACTAGGCTGGCCAAGTAGGTTTTGATTGATGCCGCTTGACCCCTCGCTCAACGCAGCCACGCAGAGTGATCAGCGAGACGAGGGAAATAAATCTGGCGCTGTCGGGCGTGACAGCATACTATCCAGCGTTGAAGTCTGAGCTCTCTGATTGCAAGGTGCAATCTGTTGCCTTGCTAACGGACATACGGGTTTGTGTCCCACTGTGTCCTTCATATCCTTTGTCTTACGTTGCCCAGACCGCATCCCTCACCGCTAAGATTAGCAGTCCACGATTCACGCGATCCTCTTCCGAACCGGCAGGTCAGTGACTAGCTCACGGGTTTGCTCGGTGACCTGATGCCATGTTCTATCGAGTTAGACATTGGAGTAGAGATGAGATTATCGACCGAACCCTCGGCAAAAGCGGGCAGGGTCGAGTTACCGACTCATGTCGTCCCGACCTTGGAACAAATTCCTCTCGTCCTTTTCCAACTCCCATTCCCCAGATGCATTGTCACGGATAAGGCCAGACTTAAAGCGGCGAGAGAGGCCTATGTGAAGTGGGTTTCAGATACGCTGCTCAGTGAAACCGAACGGGAGGACGCAGAGAGAACAGATGAATGGGTGCCGACAGATCTTTCACCTGATGAACTCGCTGGTGCGTACTTCCCGGTAACGACAAGGCATACATTGACACGATCCTGTGCGAAGATGCCCTCTATCGGCTCAACGTGGGCGGGTCACAATTATCTGTCGCAGGTGGTAAGCCCAACCCTGCTACGCCACCACCGCCTCCATAGCCTTGGCGGTCCCAGCTGGTCTGGAGGGAATGCGATTAACACTCATCGCTCGTGCCGTTTCGTTGCCTTCTACAGGATTCCTTTTCGCTGCACCCGAAATGGTATATAGATTGTTTGTATCGCGAACATATATGCTTTCAATATGTGGATCTCCCCTCCTTGTGTCGACTGCCTGAAGAGCACGCGCCGACGTTCAGCTTCCACGAGCACTGAGTGACACCCTCACGATGGATCCATGGACTGCAGGATAAACCGAACGCGAAGTCATCGTAATACGCGCGTACATGCAATGCCATGTACTCTTTCCTAATCCAACCCGACCTAGAATGAACGTAACACCGAAGACCTCATTATCTCTCCGCGTGAGCATTTGGTCAGTCCCTTCGTTTCGCTTGAGGATGCGATCGTGGTGGAAGGGTTCATACTGGGAAATGTTCTTGAGATGATCCTGCTTGGAACAAATGGAACTTCTGAGTTATCGAGATGCCTGCCTTTGAGGTATTGCATCCCATTTTCTTGTTTGAGGGACGCCACTGCGAAATCGATCAGTCAAGATTATACGGCCGAGTACCGGATAGTTCGCAGCAACTTGAAGCTCATCCAGAAGACGAGACTTGACATGTTTGTCACTGGCCTGGCTATCAGAGTCGGTATATAAACCGCTCGTTGTTCACATACGCGTAGGGAGTCCCGAGGTTAATCAAGTAGTTTCCGCGTGGTAGAACATTGGCGAGGGAATAGCCGAAGATTGTAGAATGCACAGGAGACTCAACAACAGACCCTTCGAATTCTCTGACAGAAGGGATAGCCGTCTTCATCTGAGACTTGAATAAGGTAACGAAGCGTGAACGTGCTGGCTTTGTGGTCATCGTGAGCAAACACCGCGCATACAGAATATTTCGCAACTTCACTTAATTGAGGTTCTCCACATCTCCTGCGGCTGATACGTGGACACCTATTTTCCGCAGACTTGACACACGAGCCTGGGAGCCTTTCGGGTGCGGGGGTCTTCTACTTCACTCGTCGGGTTTCTGGCAGCGGTGTATCTTCGCCATCTGCGACGGTGTCTGCTCTGATGCTTCTGGGGCCCCGCATTAGAAACGTCTTGGATGGCGGCAATGCGCACCTGCTTTTGCCGGACAATGCGCGGAGACATCGAAGGAAAGTGGCAAACCGCAGGCAAGGTGCTCATAGAACGGCTAGACTGAAGGGGAAGTCTGCATCTTTGAAAGGGATAATATCACGTGTGTGGACAGTTTCATCGCATTGAAGCGTAAGTACTTATTGACCAATCTATTGATAGTACTAACTTAACTTTATCTTGTTGTCAGGTCGCGGACGATGCGTGGGCTTGTTTGAATTACATAGTGTCGTCATCTCATGTATTGCTTTTCTCATGATCAGGGCTTTTGCGGGGTCTTGTGCTCGACCCGGAGTGACAATTGCGTGCTTTGTGATTGTCCGTTGTGTTGATGACCGTGGGAATGTAGTCAATGAGATTGCCGTAGTTCGTGGACGTTAACATTGTTATTATGTACGTAAAGTACTTCGTGACTTTGCTTCCGTTCAATCCTTTCCAATAACCTGAGCCTCGAGGCTGGCGTTGGTGTCATGACATGCATTGACTAGTTCACTCTCTTTTCTCTTGCCCTTGCATTGGTTAAATCTGTGGTAACTTGCGACTGGCAGCATGCGTTTAAGTATGTTCCGCCGCAGGACTCATGTTGCCGCTTTGGGTATCGGGTTACGTGCGTGTATTGCAAAAGGTGCGCACCCAATGCTGTCCATCATTTTCCGACGCGAAGGAGCGGCAATGAGTCGGCAGACTCATTTTCCTTTATTGGCCGCATCTTGCGTGTTAGCTAGCGCCATTCCGCGATCCAGCCATCCTGCTACTGCAAGGTTCTTTGTCAACGTTCAACCTAGGAGTCTATATACACGCCGTCGATCCCTTCTAGGACACTGAATAACATGGCGGCTCGCTCGGGACAGTTGCATGAGGAGGATCACCTATTCCAAGGATTGCGCGAGATATCTGCGCATGCGGATATGAGGGGCAAGATACTCCCAGTGAGCCTGTGTATAGACACTCACAGCCCAGCTTACAACAAGCCTCAGCAGGGTCGTGATCCTGTTATTGGCACTGGCGGGTATGGCACGGTGTTTCGGGCCACGTACAACCAGAGGACGCCGGTGGCCGTGAAGAGGCTTGACTTCGACCGGGGCTTGCCCGACCATAATATTGCTGCCATGACTCAAGTTTGTGCAATAGCCATCTTCTGAGTAGCCGCTCTGATACAGGTTACTTGTAGCGGTTGCACACTGAGTCTGAACTGTGGGCCCGCTTATGTCACCGAAACGTGCTTCAATTCTATGGCTTGACGGACGCATTTGGGGGCCGAATTCCGTGTATGGTTTCGCCATTCGTCGAAGGGGGGAATATTGTTCAGTACATGCGTCGGCGTCTTGAACTGGAAGTGGACCGGATCGCCCTCGTATGTGGCCTTGATCATCGCACTGAGTTTTTAAGGCTTATCCTATCTCTGGTTTTTGGACTAAGCTGGTCGAGATTGCTGATGGGGTCAAGTATCTGCACGATCACAATATCTCGCACGGAGATATGAAGGGCCAGAACGTGCGTCGCTGCGATCACCCTCATGCATACGACTCAGGGGTTTCGTATAGATCTTGATCACTACCATTCGCGTCGGCAATAGCTATCGACCACGGCCGTTATTGTGTGACTTCGGTCTGGCAAAGGCGCTGGAAGGAATGGAAAATCGCGAGACTACATCGCTTAGGCAGGGTACGCAGAGGTTCTTTCCACCGGAGCGCGCTCTGAACAAAATCGGGTCATACAAACGAGAACACCGGTCCACGATCTACATGAAAGGAGATGTCTGGGCATGGGGCATGACTGCGCTGGTATGATCTAGGAATGTATCTGATCTAGCGAGTCACTCATATGCGCCAGCAAATATTCAGTGGCAAGGAGCCATGGCATAAATATTCGGACGAGCAGGTGATAGAAAGGATGAGAGCGAAGAAGATTCCGGAGATCAAACCCTATACGTTCCATAACTTCAGTAAGGAGATGTATAAATTACTGAAGGATTGTTGGGATTATAATGTCTTCCAACGTCCGACGATGGAGAAGGTTTTGGAGAGAATGAAGATAGAAAGGGCCAAACACTCACCCCAGGCGATGACGTGAGTAGTGCTACCGCTGGTGGGCGGCTTCAACCTCAGGCTGTTGACTGCGTACGTGCCGTACAGTGCAGAGCAAGACAGTTCCGCTCGTCTGGATCCACGGCATATGCGTCCCCCAACCAATCAATACTTGCCACCTGGTGGGCAGGAAAGAGGGATATCCTTCTACAGTAGGTGCAAGCCGTTCGGTCAACCAGGGCTCATCGATCTTGCATCACAGTGCGTGCTTCGAGAAGTTATAATCCAGAGACGGATGCGGATCCACCAGCCACGCATGTCAAGGATATCCACGAAGACGACTTTTTGGAGATCATGCAGCACGGTTCAGGAGATAATTGGGGGCGCGCTAGGTTGTGGCGACGTTCTGGACGGCGACCCCAGCACGAGGTGCCTGCCTGGCTTCCACAGGAAATGAAGTTAGTGACGTTGGTTTTTCCTCATTGTATGATGATGGATTACCCTACAGGAAGAAAACACCGGAACAAATTGCAGCACTGATTCCTTTCTGCTGTGCGTACGCAGGTCGTGTATCCGACAACATCAGTTAAATTGATACCACATCGTAGTCCAATCAACGGGGACACATTTAGGAAAGGTGCTCAAGATAGTGGAGGGTTCTATCGTTGTTATTACAGAAGGTGAACGGGCAAATGATGGATGGCTTTCTGGGGTCGTCCTTCAGGATGGCGGTATCGTCGCATTCCCAACTTCCTTGAACAAGGAGACCAGGCAAGGTCACGATTGCTGAGCATGACGTATTCATTATTGACGCTCGCTCTTTCTTAGACCGGGACCTATGGAAGGCCGTGGCGGTACATTGGAATGGGGTAGGCATGTTCGCTGTATACGTAGACTTACGACTCACCGGATCAGTACGAGTTCGTGCTCCATATAGGGTGATGCATTATCAAGCCATCGCGCAACAACAACTCCCGCTGTGTGCGGGGGATGTCGTAGCTGTAATCGCAGACCACAGCGATGTCAATATGTACGAGTGCTATTTCGTAGACTCCTCGAATCCGGCGGGGAAGTGTCTTGTTCCGAAGCAGTATCTGGAGTTCCTGTAGACGTAACAGGAGGTGGACGGCGTCATCGCCCATGCATAATCTGACTGAATGAAAGGATGTATATGCAGTATCGATGTCGGTATTTGTAGCGCGGAATCGTAGTTGCTTTGCAGTCAAAGCCAAATCAAAACGCAGCGAAGCCTCGTCCAAGTGATCGCGATCTCGGTCTTCAGTGGCTGTACAACGCCTGATTCGTTGTCACCCTAACTGATCACGTTGCGGGCCTCCAATTGGACGAAAGGGGAGGAGGGGTTCGGGTCGAATGCATTTAACTCGTTTTCGGGATGACGTCGACCACAGCAGGCCAGGCTATTCGAGGACCAGCCGTACAATAACATGCCCACGCTTTCGATCGGCTCGACTTGCCGTCGTGCTCGCTGTTGCCGACGACGGTCACCGGCTCAGCCATGGACACCTTGACCCCCACCTGGTCCCCCCTCCTCGTCGTTCTCTCCTACTGCATCTCCTGGCTCGGCGCCTACACTGGCACGCAACTCATCGTCCATGCCAAGTACACATCCTCTCCATCCCAGGCGCTCCTCTGGGCTGCCATGGCAGGCGCCGCCTTCGGATTCTGCAGTATATGGTCCATGCATTTCCGTACGTCGTATCACTCAGTTGTCTCGTGTTTTACGCCCCTCTTACTATGCGCGTGTAGTGGGCATGCTCGCCTTGAACCTGCAAGTGCCCGTCCAATTCTCGCTCCCTCTGACGGTGGCTTCTGCCCTCGTGGCTGTTGGTTTCACCTCCATCGGCATAGGCTGGCCATTCCTCGTTGCGTATGCGAAACACAACAAGCGAAGCTGGCTATGCAGCCTCATAGCTGCTAGGCGATACCGAAGAAGCGGGAGACGGTCGTGGTGGCAGAGACTATTGGGCAGCCAACGACGCAGGAGAGACGCAGAAGCTCAGCCCTTCTTGTCAGAGTCGGAGAGAGAGTTTGCAACCGTGGAGACTGAGGAGGCTGCTCAAGACGCGAGTGGGACGGAAAGAAATCAGGAATGGCACGCACATGGCAAATCGGCCGATCCTGTCCTCGGTCCCAGCGTTCTCCCGATGTCCGAAGGCGAGAGCGAGGCAGCGGAAGACTCAAGCGAAGATTCGGGGCTGACGGATCTGATGGAGGATGAGGAAGAGGAAGATGATGACGAACGGGACGAGGAGGAAGGACGGGGCGAGGAAGCAGAAGTTGCGGAGCAAAACGATACTCGAAGCTTGCCATCACATCGACGTGAGCCAACGCCAGGCCCATCCGCTCGCCGCCGAGATCCTCCTCGAGTTTTTCTCGAGCGACGCCCCACTGGAATACCTGGTTCGTCGGTGTCGGCACCTTCGGGAGAGCGAACTCCTCGATCGCGGCTTGATTCCAAGCTGTCGCCCCCCTCAAGCAAATCTCGTTACGGACGAGGTCGGGGGCTATTTAAGACAGTGATTCACAGGCTGGCGGGCTCGTCGAGGTCTCCCGCACCGAGCTCGGGTTCCGGTTCTGGATCAGGTAGCAGGGGTTCGTCATCTTCGCGGGGACGTGGCTTGGGCCGGCACTACCCTATGAGTCGGACGGATTCCGACGGACTGACGATATCAGGAAGTGAGGTGAGAAATCGTGCAGTGTCCCGTTGCGTCGGTGTACCGGGGCCTGACTGCTACAAACCGTACAGACATCGGCACCTGCATCGGCACCTGCATCGGCTGCCACATCTCCTGGTGCCAGTCGCACATTCTGGGAAGGAGGGAGGATACCTGTGCCGTCTAATGCAGAAACACCAAGTACGATGCATACCGCAGTGAACCCAGCGACCCCCCCGGCTCGAACAGGTCGACACGCCCTTCGTTCAGGTGCAAGCGCACGATCAGTCGTTGCCAAAAAGCGACGAAAGTTTAGCTCCAAAGATCTAGTCATTCCGTGGAGGCGGTGGGTGATTGAGCATTGGGAAACGCTCAGCGTCGCCGTATACGTGCGCGCAGCCATGTGGAGCGCGGGAATAGTCGGAATGCACTATTGCGGTAAGTGTGTTGCTGCTTTGGCCCCAATGACGGAACGTTGAACCTTCTCAAGGCATGCTGGCGATGCAAGTATCCGATGGCTGGATAGAGTGGAATATCGCCCTCGTCTTACTCTCGGTATTCTTTTTCGCCCTTTCCCTGCCCCACGTTGCTGACTGTACTCCTCTATTCAGTCACTTATTGCCTTCGTTGTCTGCATTCTCGGGACAGTCGCGATGTATCAAATGGAGACGCACCTTGTGCGCCAAATGGTAGTGAGCGCCATCGCCGCCGCCGGCGTATGTGGCATGCACTATACTGGTATTTTCATCTCTCTGTTCCGCCGTCACTGGTTTTCACTTGTTCCATAATAGGTATGGCGGCTGCCAAGTTCCACAGCACGGCAGCACCGGACCCGCATGCAGGGTATCCACGATTCCTGCCCATGTCTATCGTCTCCGTCGCAGTAGCAGTTCTAGTCGTCGCTAACGCAGCTCTTGGTGAGCGGCAGTGAAGCGCATTGCACGATAGCTCTTTGTTCAACATCGCACTTTCATAGCCAACTCCGCTACACTCGCTCGGAATAGGATGGCTGAAGCTATCCTAACCAGGCGTCGGCTCTGGCGCATCATGGCGGAGAAGGAAGCGGCTGATCGCGCAAATGCCCTTAGATTACAATTCATCAGCGTGGCTAGTCATGAGGTCGGTTCATCTTTCCGTCGAATGCTATGCCAGATCGGGGGCTGATCCCTGAAACAAGATACGGACCCCGTTGCACACAGTCAACGGATACGCCGAATTGCTTGCGCGGACACCGTTGTCCACCGATCAGCAGCTTTACGTAACGAGCATCCAGCAAGCATGCCATGCTATCAATGTCATAGCCGGCAATGTACTCGGTATGTTAGACCAACCTGCTCTGCCTTTCAAGCAACTGACGGAGCTTGTACAGATTTCAACAAGGTACGTCCATCCGATTTCTCCACAGATGCGCTCATGACCGCCGCCCTAGTTGGACCGGGCCAACGTAGAGTCGGATGCGCGTCCAGTCCTCGTTGATACTCGCCAGATGCTTGAAGGCGTTGCGCGGATCTCCGAAGTGGGATGTCAGGATACCGTCGAATTGATTGTCTCGGTTGCGCCTAATATGCCGAAAGAAGTATATCTTGATGAAACCTACGCGTTGCGGGTAAGCCTCCATGTATTGTGCTTGACCATTCAGTCTCATGAGTTGGCATATGCAGGTGCTCACGAACGTAAGCTTAGTCGCCTGCAATATTGATCCCCGACTGATAATTCTGTCTTCAGCTTTTGTCCAATGCTCAAAAGTTCACTCAGGATGGGTTCATCTATGCAGCCTTCCACGTAGATCCCTCCGGAGCGCAAGATGGTTCTACTCGAACATTGGTCGCGACTATCCGTGACACCGGCTGTGGCATCTCGCCGGAGTACATCGACGTCATATTCGAGCCCTTCCGCCAGGCCGACAGCTCTTTGACTCGACCGCATCAGGGCGCCGGATTGGGGCTGAGCATCGTCAAGCATCTCGTCCAGCGGATGGGCGGGACCATCGAGGTGCACAGCGAGGTCGCCGGTGAAGATCGGGATGGCGGAAGCGTATTCGTCGTCAAGATGCCGGTCAAGGTTCCGCTGGGTGACGAACAACCTGGCGCGGGGGCTGTTCCCAATCAATCGAGGGGAAAACAGCGACTGCGAAGGCTACACGTCGTCTGCAGTCACTCACGTACCGCTGACCTATTCGAGGAAATATGGAGCGAACACGGATTCGATACTCGTGTGGTGCACAAAACCGACTCGGCTGACGATGTCCGAGGCAATGCAGACATCATATGGACGGATATCGCCATGATGCGCTCGCAGGCTGTTCGCGACCTGTTGGTCTTGACATCGGGCCCATCGAGGACGAAAAGCGCTCCCAACGGGTCAAGTCCCCCGCTCGTCTGCGTCGTGCATTCAACTGCCGACGAGTTGGCCGCGCTGGAACCTGCACTTTCCGAGGCAAAGAATGTCCTGCTCGTCAAGCGGCCTGTTGTCGCAAATCGAGTCATCGAGCTACTCCGACGATGCGAAGACGAAGATTCGGAGGGCACGGGGTGCCATTGGAACAAGCTTAAGTACGCTCTGGCGGATCCCCCGAAGCTGCGCTTTGCGACCACAACTGTCGACATGGTGGCCGGGGAGCGGCTACCGATGGCGAGTACTGGCGCTGGTGGCGCGATCATGCCTCCAACGTCAGATGCTATACTCGATGAGGGACGTCGCACCAATGAGGTGATCGCTCCGGATGAGATCAAGAAAAAAGTGCTCCTGGTCGAGGACAACTTGGTAAGGGCTCAGGATTTTTGATCAGCGAACGCTCAACTTACCATTCGACAGATAAACCAGCGATTGGGCAAAAAGCTACTCGAAAGCCTTGGCTATGATGTCATCACTGCCAACGACGGACAGCAGGCGGTAGATACGGTCGCGGAGGAAACCGTAGACTGCTGCTTCATGGACTGTCAGGTACGTGGGTCACGACGTTTGTTCGATCGCGCCTCATAACGTTTTCCCTTCTAGATGCCAGGTAAGACATACCACTCTGAGATGATATAAACGTTGACGTCGGTTGGCAGTCATGGACGGCTTCGATGCCACACGCAGGATCCGAGAAATGGAAGTAGCGGGCACGCTCAAACGTCACCTACCTATCGTTGCGCTCACGGCCAACGTAACGTCCGAGAGCGAAGAGCAGTGTCGGAACGCTGGTATGGAGTTTTTCATGCCCAAGCCGCTTCGCCTCGCAGGTACGCCCTACGATCGCACTCCAATGCGATTAGCGATATCTGAACGTCATCGCAGATTTGGAGACAGTATTACGGAATGCTCTGCACCCGCCATCGGGACGAGATTGATTCTGAACTTATATATTGATACATACACGCCCCTACGCCACCTCATTGCGCATTTATCATTATTCGGCATCGTTGTAGAACTCTTCACTGCATTGCTTCGTAGGCTGTCTTACGTTTGATCTGCATGCTATCATCGCTTTGATTCGCAGTAGCTACTCCCTGTTTGCTTTCGTCCGCTTCTCAATCAACAGACAGCTATTCGGGTTTGATCCCGATACACGACGAATTTGATTTTAAGGCCCTCGCGTGCGGCACCGCCACCTGTCAACCTGGCAGACGTTGTTTGCTGCCACTCTCGGTGTGAGCCACACCTCCCGTGCGTCGGCGTCGGACGACTCGCGCTGGCTAACGGGCTCTAACCGCGGAACCACGACCGTTCGCTGCAGCCATGGTTCCGGCCCCGAGAAAGGCACTCAAGCTCCGACGTGCCTTCCGTCTTCCCGGGCGCGTCGGGACACGGTCCACCTCACGCGGCGCCTCCTTCCTGCCTTTGCCAGGAGAACAACCCGCGATGCTCCTCAGGGTCCAGGTAATGGGATGCAGGGATTTGGCGGGAAAGAACGGGAGTGCGAGCGTGGATCCGTGAGCAGTGCACTCCTTCACGCTACCGTACGCCTCTCACTGCGAATCCAGTTATGTCACGATCTCCGTCCTTGGCAAGCGACATCAGACGCCCGTTGCAAAGAGGAATGGGAGCCCTTTGTATGTGCCCAAGGACGCTACTTTCGACTTTCCCATATATTTCTCCCTCGCCGATCGTCTCGGCGTCATCGAGATGGTGGTGTGGGACAGGAAGGACGTCCTCAGGAAAGAATACTTGGGAGAAGTCGCGCTTTCCCTGGAAGAGCTCTTTGGCGAAGGGGCTGGCGCGGATGGGGCTGAAATCAGTTGGGCCAGCGACCAGAACAAAGTTCGTGCCTCGGTGTATACACCGAACAATGCTTGATGCCAGGACACCCCCATACAATAGTCGCTCTCTTTTCCGGTCGTCTCCACTCGCTGCAACACTACCTCATCAGGTGCCATCGATGTCAAGATCGGCTTTACCCAAGTGCCCGGGATGCCAGACGTCAACATACGGGCAGTTTACGCTGAGCTCGTGAAGCGCTCTCGGCCCAGCCTTGTCTCTGCTCCACCTGTAGGTCACCGATCAACGCTGTGGTCTTGGCCCGCTGCTCATCACATCCCTTGACAGACGGAGGGAATCGGGACTGTACGCTCATCGCTCGCCCCAGGACAGTCCAGTCCCGGCGACGGATACGTTGACGATGGCCTAAGCTCTTCGGACGATCTCGAGGACAGCTCAGATTACGAGGACGATGACATTGCAACGGACACCGAGCTGACGTTGCAACCTCGCACCCCACTCCTCGACCTCTACGGACCACCCCACAATGGCGAACATACATTGCGGTCCCCAACTCAATCTGTCTCCCGTATCTCGCACGCTATTGCACTCCCAATCCCTATAACTCCTTCACCTCCCGTCTATACTCAACACTCCACCTACGTTCTCAACGAAGAGCCCGACCATGTAGCCCTGGTACCCCCCGAAGAACCTAGCAAAGCGAGACAATCGACCCAACGGCCACGCCCTCATCGCGCCGAGACGTTACCAAACCCTGCCCTGGCTACAACCCCTACAGAATTTCCCCTCGCATCCTCATCAAAAGTGGGATTTCTACCGCGCATGCTACGCCGCCCAGCTGGGATCGGAGCTAGATCCATCTCAACTTCGCAAACTCCGCACGGATCAGCGCCGCCTGTTTCTGCCCGTTCCGTGTCCGCTGGCAGCCCCTCTCTTGCTCACTCCCAACTTCCTTCCGAAACGCACACCTCCACGTTAGCTCCAGAAGACGATCAAGCTCGATCACCGCCGTCTCACGCTACGGGGCAACGCCGGCCTTCAGGATTGCGCATGCGTGGTTTCACCAATCGGTCCCTGAAGAGCGTGGATGTGGTTGCAGCCAGCGGCAGAGTCGTAGGGCGGCGGAAGGGCAAGCGCACGAGGGCGAAGGGCACCTACAATTTCGAGGCGGCCAACGATATAGTGGGCATTGTCACGCTCGATATACAGGGCGCGACCGATCTACCTCGCCTTAAGAACAGTGAGCACATCCATCATTACAGCTCGTACTCTCCTCTCATCGCTTGGCAGTAACGCGGACTGGATGGGACATGGACCCTTTCGTGGTCATATCATTCGGCAAGAAGGTGTTCCGCACTCGCGTAATCCGACACTCTCTAAATCCTGTCTGGGACGAGAAACTTTTGTTCCACGTTCGCCGTTACGAAACGAACTTCAACGTGCAACTCACGGTATTGGACTGGGATAAGCTCACCTCCAACGACTACGTGGGCGAAGTCCAATTCAACGTCTCCGAGCTACTCGGAGATACTCCCAAAAAGGACGAGCTGACTGGGCTTTACGATGCGGAGGAGCTCGAGAAGAGTCGTGTGGCGCGGGGAAAGGAATTCAACTTGCGATTGAAGACCGAGAAGGAAGCCGTTTGGGAAGCCAAGCATAACCCCACTTTATCCTTCCGGTTCGTCCCTTTTTCACATGAACGAAATGCATCGAACAGCTCACGTCCACATCAGGGCCAAGTATCAGGCATATGATGCACTGAGGCAGCAGTTCTGGCGCAAATACCTCAAACAATATGATGCCGACGACACCGATACAATATCCCGACTGGAATTGACGTCCATGCTGGATTCGCTTGGCTCAACGCTGTCGGCCTCCACCGTGGACTCGTTCTTTGCCTCGCATGGGAAATCGCCCGCCAGGGACGAGCTCACCATTACCGAGGCTGTGCAATGTCTCGAGGACGAGTTGCGTCGCCCCGAGGAAGAGCGCGAAAGGGTAGACTCGGCAGATTACCGCCCTCCTGACACTGGATTTGTCACGCCGACGATACCAGGAGCGGTTGATGGCCTTGGGCTCAGTCTGGCTCTTGATAAGATGAGCTTCGCTGGTCCTCCTGGAAACCTCGGTGAAGACGGGATTGGGCCATCCGTCGACCCCAGCGCTCAGTCCCCAGTCCTGGTTCAAACATTCCCAACGGAACCTAGTGAGATGGTACTGGGTGACCCCGCGCTGAACGGGCGTCGCGAAAATATCAAGGATCGGAGGAGGGCTAGTGCGGATCTTAGTGTTTTATCGCCTCCTTCCAGGAGATTGTTACGCCAGGAAGGGTATTCGTCAGGATCGGAGGCTGACTACGACCCCTCTCCTTCAACGACACCCGGCACATCGATATCGCATCCTCTTCAGCAGGGCCCCCCCTCCCCGATCTTCGAACGAGTCATCAACGTCAAGAACTGCCCGTTATGCCATCGCCCGCGCTTGAGCAAGAAAGCGGAGGTGGATATCATCACACACCTTGCGATATGCGCCAGCCAAGACTGGGATCGCGTGGACCGAATCATGGTCGGCAACTTCGTGACCCCGAGTCAAGCCCAGAGAAAATGGTATACGAAACTAGTCGGCAAGGTCTCCAGAGGAGCTTACCAGTTGGGAGCGGTGAGTGCATCATGAGTCGCTGGAACCGATCCTTAAACTCCCTACCCAGAACTCAGCGAACATCATCGTGCAAAATCGTCTTACTGGCCAGTTGGAGGAAGAAAAAATGCAAGTTTACGTTCGTCTTGGCATACGGCTACTCTATAAGGTCAGTAGCATGCATACCATCCACGCAAGGCTGACGTTTGTCGCAGGGTGCCAAGAGTACCATGGAAGGAGCCAGAGGTAAGTGTGATCCATCGTTCTTGTGGCCCACATTCTGAAGTTCTGTAGCTCGCAGGCTCCTGAAGTCAATGACGATCAAGCAAGGCATCAAGTTTGACTCGCCGGAGTCGGCTCGAGACATAATCCCGTTCATCCGATTCCACCGACTCAACACGGAAGAATTTCTGGATCCCGTCGAATCATATCGTGAGCCCCTTCCCCACCCGTCCTGTCGGCATGCTGGTAACACCGGCTTAGGGACATTCAACCAGTTCTTCTATCGTCGGCTGAAGCCAGGTTCGCGACCCGTCGAGAGCCCGAACGATCCTACACGCTTGGTCAGCTGCGCCGATTGTCGTTTGATGACATTCGAGACCGTGTCGGAGGCCACTCGGTTATGGATCAAGGGGCGGGAATTTACCGTAGGGCGGCTCTTCGGTCCTGGATATCGCAACTTGGCCGAGAGATACGCTGGAGGTGCCCTCGCCATCTTCCGCCTTGCCCCTCAAGATTATCACCGCTTCCACTCTCCCGTCGACGGTGTTATCGGAGCCATGAGCTATATTGCCGGAGAGTATCATACTGTCAATGTGAGCAGAGCAGAAAGTTGCCGATGACACCAACCATCGTTATTCACGTCATGCATTATATAGCCTCAGGCAATCCGAACAGGGCTGGACGTTTATGGCGAGAATGCGCGCAAGGTAGTGCCCATCGACAGCCCTCAGTTTGGTAAGGTGATGGCGGTATGCGTCGGGGCAACGATGGTCGGTAGTATCATCACCACCGTGCAAGAAGGACAGCAGGTGAAAAGAGGAGATGAGTTTGGGTATTTTGCCTTCGGTAGGGGCCAGCTGTATCGACCCTCCTCGTCCTCGCTGATGTCCACGCTCGTAGGCGGATCGACGATCGTCATCGTCTTCGAGAAGGGAGTCGTCGATTGGGACGAGGATCTCTTAGTAAACGGCCGTGCGTCGTTGGAGACTCTGGTCCGAGTTGGCATGGGTATCGGGCGTTGCCGTCGCCCCAACACAAGGACGCAGTCGTCGACAAGTTGAATACGGAACGTAGCTAGGAACGCACATTCGATGGATTTGGATTGACATCACTGGATCAGCATTTCTCATACGTAGCAATAATCGCAACTATCTCACATCCGTATGCAACTTCGTAATAGACACGCTTCCTACTTAGACATAACCGGTGCCATGTATGCTTTGCGCCCGAACTCGCTGCAACAGACTCGACGCATCGTACCGTCGGGCTAACCTGAGGCTTGCGCGTATAGACTTTATGCCCTCTTGCTGTCTATCGCACCGTTGCGAGTCTTGCACACACATTTCACATTGCATGTGCATGATGCACGGAAGGAAGTCAAACAGCAGTGAATAAATCGGGTCGAGGTTCGCAAGATCCCGGCTTAAGCCATGCGTGCGTTATGTGACCGACGATCTAGTTTCATGAAAGAATCTTGCAGCGAACCACGTCCAGAGGTCCGGTTCTTGACGTTCCTCAGGTAACCGCACGCAAAATGCAGTACGGCCACGTCGAGAACGAGTCTAGAAGCGCGATAGTCGATAGCCACAATCAGGACGGGACTCGAGAAGTGAACAGAACCATGTGCACAACTATAGTATACCATGGTGGACGTTGCCGCGTGGTGCGTCTCTGTACGCGTCCCATAACCGATTGGAAGGTTCCGCGACCGCCGCGTGGTCTTGAACTACGAATCGTGGGCACTCGAGTCGTCAATTCGTGTGCGCAGCCACATCTCGGATCCTGAGCGACTCGTCCATGGGGAAAACATATAACGTGCGGTTCGCGAAGAAGGAGTGTCCACATTGGAGGGTGTGCTATCGCATATGCAGAGAGGCGGAGCATACCCAAGATCAGTGTCCTGGCGCAAATGTGAGTATGTATCTGCACAAGGCAGCGAATAATGGCCGAAGGGTTTTTAGATTACATGTATGGCACAAGCTCGACGAAGGCAGCCACGTGAGATTCACGTGAACAGTTGGAGGATCCGGATGGGAGAAAAGGGATTCAAAACGAGATCCATACACGTAGCGATCACCTGAACGTAGCCGGGACACGAATCCCGGCCTCGATTGAGAATCAGCTCGTGCCTCGTACGAATAGCACATGAACTGTGCAGGTATGAAACGGGGGGATACGAAGCGGGGAAACGCTCGGCAAAGAGAAGGGCCACGATTATCTTTGGGCTGGGTGGGGGAACGGGGCGTACAAATCAGGTTTCATTAGCAACCACAAGGTTCGGCACGCGGGACGCTCGGATTTGCAATGTCTGACAAGCACACAGCTCCGGACCGGCGAACTACTCCCCGTAGCAGCAATGCATGGCGCGCGACGATGATGGATCGCTGGCACACCAATCGACCTCTGCGTATAGCAGCTTGAGGCTCAGAGGCTGTTGTTGAGAATAAGGAGATGCTGAAAGTGGATGCAGGCAGTGGAGTCGGAGACGCCTCTGGCATGCGTCGCGTGATCAGGAATCGTTGCAAACGCTGCTCGGAGAATGGCTGCTGAGCGCTCATCAGAAACAAGTTGAAGCAGGTGCAGACGAAGACCGTGGGCCAGAAGCGTTCTCTGAGTTGCGATGATGGAGGAAGATAGAGCTTTACGACAGGCGATAAAGTTACGAAGCTCAACGCGACGCCAATAAAGATCCTGGCTAGCTAGCAACGCCACATGACGTGAATCGTGTGATACAGCGGGAAGAGGGAAGAGAGGACGGGTGCGGACACAGTACAAGGCTTATATTACACACCAGACGAGGCACGAAGCAAGACTTGACCGATGCATCATCACGGATATATCACTTGCGCCCTGTGCGACCAGAAAATATTGTAGTCGATCAAACGAGCAATTCTGGTGTCTGCGAGGCAAGATCCCTGCGGGCTGAATTCGGAGTCGGCACGGGTTTAGAATCGATCTCCTCCGGTGGCGAGACACGAACGCAGAGAAGATGCCGATGGGAGAAGAGTTCGTCCGGCACGGGTAGTAGCCGGTCAGCAAAAGGCGATGACTCTGCGAGTTAGCCAACTACGGCGAGAGCGGGTGAAGGCTTAGGAAAGGCTTAGGAACAGAGCTTAACGCCATGATCGAAGCATGACGGCATGTCGAGAAGGAGTACATTATCGTCAGGTCCGAGGGGAGGTGCGAAGTGGCGTTTGCGCGGAACGTGGATGACGTTGGAGGTATGTATGAGATATCGAGCCCGAAATGCGCTCGCACCATGTCTTCCGTCTGTCTTCGTCTGACGAAGCTGGGATATCTTTGCAGATCCCGAACGTTCCTGGCCTTGATGGCCGAGCCGAGATCAGAAGGGGCGGAAAGGGGAAGGCAAGGGGACGGGAAAGTGTATGTAGCCCAAGCTGGAGTCGGCTGCCGTGGTCGGGACGAAGGATGATGATATCAATCCGCGGACTACAGGACTGATGCCGATGGCTTGGAGGAGGCAGGCATTCCAGATCTTGTGAGTAGGGAAAGTCGGGATCGACAGACAAAGGGTTGATTGATCATGGTCAATCCGTGATGGAGGGGTGATTACCGAGGAGGAGCTCCGACGGGGCGTAGAGTAGTAACGTCGCGATAAGTAACCATTGACGACCAGAGCACTGGAATCGGTCGAGGCGTCATACTCTATCAAGCCACTGATTTCGGAGTGGAGGCTGGAGCACGTGACGAGCCGGGTGCTGAAGCGAAAGAACGTCGAGAAGGCGGATGGAATGATACGAGCACTGCAGCGTGGCATTCGAGGAGGCCCAAACGAGAAGAACGGATACTTTGATGGTGGAGGGCGTCGGCGGGGGAGGCAGCCCGGGAACGGACGTCGTTGCGTGGTACAGCCATTGTCGGACTCGCACGAGCGTTGGCAGCAGGGAGGAGGGAGGGGCTTGGGCGGTGCTGGCGAGGCGACGCGGTGTGCGCGACGGATCGAGTGGCGCCGACGACGATCAGCGTTTCGCTGCGGACGACGGCGGCGGCGCTGTGCTTTGGACGCTGGCGTTGGATGAGCAGGTCCGCTATCGCAAAGCAGTTTTAGAGTTTCGGACATCAGCGGCTCGGGCCCTATCACATGTCCAGACAGGGGCTGTTGCCATTCCGGGCTTATCTGGTGTGGGACGGGCCGGCAAGTCGCGACGATATAGCTACAAGCCATCGCGCGTACCCAGGCTTTGGCCCCACCCCATCCCACCGTCCCCCGTCGTCTGGCAAAGCACCGAGGGCGCGCTCGTCGGCCGCTCCGTCCCCCTTCCCCTCATCCGCAAAGCCCATACCTTGCAACGGAGACGCTTGAGCTCTGCTCGCGATCCTGCGCCTGGTCCTTTTACCCCGCCCACCGACACCGACGACCACCCCGAACTAGGTTGAGCTTGGCTCCCGACGTTCGTACCGTGCTTCTCACTCTCGGTACGCCCCCGTCCGTGCCCTTGCAGCGCTCAACGCAGCTCATCCTCTTTGTAGCCTGACCCACCGACGCAGACGCCTTCCGCCTCCGCCTCCACCAACTCTCGTCACCACCACTACCACCGTCACCACCTTGCGCCCAGCTTCACCACCCACCACTTTGCCTCGACTACCGACGACTCCTCGCTGGTCCTGTTACCACCACCACGACCACACTGTACACCAACACCAAACACCCAATACCCTAAGACGATACGCGAATCCTCCGACCGCCGCCACCCTCATTGCACCCTTGTTTAGCGTTTAATACCCAAAACCCGCATACCACCACCCTCACCCACATAGAATCGACATGGCCATGTCCCTCTCCCTCACCGTGCCTGCCGCCCCTGCACAGCAGCCGGCCTCCAACGGTACGCGGCAGGCACTGCCCGTTTCCCCTTATCGCACTCACGTGATTGCCGCAGGCACCTCCCCCGCCTCCGCACCTGATTCTCCGGAACCCATGTCCCCCGGTCCCAATGGGCCGTCGACGCTTGCCCTCCCGGAGGCTTCGCTCAACGGGCCGTTCACCCAAACCGCTCAGAACGGTGCGTTTCCACGCTGCGAACGATGCGCTCAGAGTTCTGATCCCCCTCATCAGGCGCGAATGCTGGTGTCGGTGCAAACGCCTCCGTAGATCAGAAGCGCAAGCCCAGCCGCCGCGCAAACACCGCCGAACGGCGCGCCACCCACAATGCCGTCGAACGCCAGCGCCGGGAGACACTCAACGGTCGCTTCTTGGTAAGCCGACCGGCCGCCTCGCCTACGGTTTCGGCAGCCCATCTAATCGCCATCTTACCGCTCAGGATCTCGCTGGTCTGCTTCCAAACCTGTCCCAGATCCGTCGCCCTTCCAAGAGCGCCATCGTCAACTCGAGCATAGCTCACGTTCACGCCTCCCGCAGGCACCGGCTCATGGCCGCCAGGGAGCTGCGCCTCCTCAAGGTCCGTTTCACCGTCTACTCGGATCAGATATTCCCTTATAGTCTAACAGCTCGAATCTGACGCCCTTCGCCGGGAGCTGAACGAGTGGCGTGATCGTGCTGGCCTTCCTCGCTGCGACGAGCCTCCCCGCTCCGAGGCCTTCGCCACGGTCATGTCCGGCGAGATTGAGCTCGACCTTTTGCCCCAGGTGACATTTTTGCAACTCGATATCCCATCGGGACGCTGACCCCGCTTGGTTGCCGTTCCAGGGTTCCCGTCTTACCGAGGAGGACGACGGAGGCGAGTTCTACGACGACGGCGACGACTACCAGCTGTCGCAGCCCATGCCGATGCAACAGCAGCAGCAGCCGTCGTTCAACCACCAGATGAATCCTGCCGTTATGGGAGGCTTGAGCTCTATCGAGGAACAGATCGCTATGGAGCAGATGGAGCTCGACAGGATGGACCGCATGCGCAACCCGATGGCTCACGTCGCGGCCCACGCCCTCCTCAAGTCGAACGCTGCCCAGCAATACCAGAACGGCGCCGGTGCCATCCGTATTTCCCACCCCGGCGCTTCCGTCCAGCTCGAGAACTCGATCTTCGAGTCGCATCAGCTCTACCCGCCTGGCCACCCGGCTCACTACGCTGCGCACGCTCCCACCTACGCAGTTCCCGTCCACGGCGTCCCTCAGGTGGAGAAGGCCCCCTCTCAGTACTTCAACGCTCAGGGACAGCACTACCCGCCCACCAGCCCTGTCGCCATTTCAATGATCCAGCGCCAGCAGCATCTGGGTGGCATGCACACCGGACATGTCTACGGCTCCCCTGTCGACGGTGACGACAACGCTAGCGTAACTTCGGGTCCTCCGGGCAGCGCCCACGGCAGCGTCGACGGCACGATGGGCATCCAGGGCCGGGCCCGCAGCACCAGTAGCGCGAGTCGCACCAGCGGCTACGCAAGCCCCAGCAGCAGCTTCGAGGTGCCGAGCACCCTCAACGAGAGCGCGATGGGCATGATGATGAAGCACCAGCACACGATGACCCCGCCTATCTCTGTGGGTGGCGGGGGCAACATGAACGGCGCTTACGCGGCGATGATGATGTAGATTGCCTGGAGGCCGTCGTCGCGGTCTACTCTACACATCGATTCTGCCCCCTCTCGGTCCCATAAACTAGAGCCCTTGTCTATGTCTATGTTCGTATGCTTATCTATCGTGTCTGCGACGGGCGACGTGTTGCGTACGTGCACGTCTGCTTTCGTCCGTAACTCGCTGCTTGTTGCTGTACAGTGCGTCTTGAAGCCTCGGCTCCTCCTCTCTTTAGTATCATCTTCCAGGACCCTCGTATAATTTGTATCGCTCGAATGGAACAGCTCGACGTTGCCACAATACAAAAGAGTCAGCGTACTTAGTTTCGTTTTGTTGTAATGAAATGCATGTACCCGGCCAACGACCGCAGTGTATCACCGACTGTCTCGACGGTTTTTATTGTCGTCGATCCGGGCTGTATTTGGGTCTTTGGAGTCTGGCTTGGCCACGCAACATGCACATCGACATCCGCAGTGCTGCATACTATCTCTGCAATCTCACATTGATGTTTCAAGAACCGTGGGACGGGAGAGTCATGTCGACGAAACACAGATTTGCTCGGTAGCGTGCGTTCTTGCCTCATCGGCAGACCGACAAACTGGTGGTACGTGACATTTGTTGACTGGATGAGGACAACCTGGCCGTTTACTGACGTTGGCAACATTTAGCATCGGTGAATCTACGCAACCTGGCATCAAAGTATCGTGGCCACCATTACAAGTCCGCGCTCGCAAAGACCAACGTCGCCCTGAACAAGGATGCACATGGGCACCGCGTAGCAATGTCGAACGTCCGTGTCGAGCGTCGACACCGTTCCACCGACTGACCCTGACGTCATTACGTCTGCATCTCGTCATGTCTGCGTCGCCCCACTGCCCTCTTGAACCCCAGGAAGCCGCACGGGAACTGCATATCATCAACTACAAGCACGACCGGCTACGCTATGTTCACGACCCGCAGTCAAATTGCCATCCTGCGTCTTGCTCCGGCTGTCCGCGCACGACTCTACCAGTCAACACCGCCGCGCTTTCGTCCGTCCGATGGGCATGATCCCTCATTGTCGCAAGGGCACGCATCGCTAGGGGGCAATGAGAGTCCTCAGGACGTACTAAGCAAGAACACAAAGTCGGGAAAGGGTGAGTATCGCTCGCCTGCTACACGGCCATTCTACTGATACACAACTCAGATGCAGCTCACACGAGCGGAAATCCGGTCGATGCGGCGTCTTCCCACCGACAATCGCAAGCGCATAGGGAGGACGTGGGCGCAAACAAGGAGGGAGTAGGCTTCGCGGAGCAAGTCGGCGGCGCGTCCGCCGAGGGCTCAGGTGCGAGCCACAAGGGCGGCGAAGAGGCTAGCGCTCCCGGACTGTGGAGCAATTTCAAGCAGAATTTGGGTTTGGGAACCGGACCTGGATATCTAAAGCAAAACCAGGTGCGCCGTCCCTTCTGCGCCTGGGGACCTTCGCGACTGAACGACATGGATAGGACGGTGGTCGCGGTGTGACAGGCAGTGGAACGTCGAGAAAATTTAGCACCAGCGCCGTGAGTCTTTCGAGGGACGATCAACAAACTTCAACCGAGTTGACACCGTTCCTTGGTTCGACAGTGCACTTCCAAGGATGCTCGTTCTTCTCCGGCATCATCCGGTTCCGCGTCGATCAAGGACAACACGGCTGGGGACCAGAACGACCATCTGAAGCACAAATCAATGGACGGAGAAGACGAAGGCAAAGGTAATGCCGCACCGCAACCAACTCTGCCTAGTCATCGAGTAGGTTCTTATTACCATGCGCACGACGGGGTTCGATTAACGCTTTGGATCGTTGTAGACGAACGAAGGGCAACCATCCAAGAGCGTACCCCAGTACTCTCAGGACAACTACTCAAAACAAAACACAGGCAGCACGCAGCCGTAGTGACTAGTTTCGTTTGACTGGGTCTGCAATTGCAGCCATATCGCCGTGCATAAGGACCCGCAAGATCTATGAAATCATCGGTGTGGCTTCGGTATGACATGCACGAACATGACGGCAAGAGGTCTGCATAATACATGGAAGCTCAGTACGGTGAGTGTCGACAAGATCATACGTGAGCAAGTACGATAAGTCATATACAAAGCCGCCAGTCAAGCTGCACTCGCGCGCGTCACATTTCATGATCCCGACAAACCGTGCATCCCGTCCTCTCTGTCATACGTCCACCCCATCGTGTCGTCCACCACCTTCAACGCAACCTTAGCCTTGTCATACATGACCCATGTATTAAGACTAGATGACTAGATGACCGCGCAGGGCATAAGACTACAATACAAAGCATTAATAAACATCCCATGAGTCCATGAATAACGTACCTCAGTCGCACCCATAGTGAGTAAAACGACCGAGGAACGTCCGAACCAGATCCGCTGTATAGTAGCGTCTCCACCTGTCCCTATCCTTGTGTTTGGACGGAATTGAGGCTCAATTCCGTCGGGTACCTAAATCTGTGCAGAATTATCGTGGGAATCCGAAAATCACACTGCCACGACCGTGGGAATGTTCCTTCGGCCGCTACGGCCGATTTACTGAATACATGGAATTGAGGATTGGACAGAGTGGGTCTATCAACTTGGGTCATTATCATCCTCCAAAAATCCCTATCCATGCCCCAGGGTGGAAAACAGGCTGTTTTCCGCCCATCTCAGATTTGGTTGATTACAGCCTACATGCATAGATTAGCAAGATATCAGTGGTCAGGAACCATCCCCACAGATTTTGAATCACAGCGCAGCCGCCAATAAAATGTTTATGATAGACACCGTGCAAGGCAGTTTGTGAGCCCAATACAATATCTCTGGGGTCAGTAACTATCTCCAAAAATCGCCCCAGGTTACCTCCATACGGCACGCATTTTTGCCCGATTTATGAACCGCTTTACCGTGGGAAATGCGAATGCGCCGAGTTTTTTAAATCGAAAAAAATAATAAGGCAAGTGCGCCGAGTGATTATAAAATCAACGGCTGCACCGGAGGTTGCGCCGAGATAACAAGCACTGTGGGTTAGGGTTAGGTTAGGGTTAGGTTATGAGCGAGGGCATGCGACGGTAGCGTTGGCCTAGCGCTGGGAAACTCCTTCCCGATTGGGCGTAGCGCTGGCCAGCGGTGGGAACCACCTTCCCGATTGGGAACGGACGTGGGTGGAGGTGCAGCAGGACACATGCGCCGGGGGGCGGTCTGCGACGGTGCGTGAGTGTACACGCGCGGCCAGTGATGGCGCGCGGTGGCTCGCTAGCACCCGCGCGCGGTCGGTGACGGCGCGCTGCGGCTTGCTAGCACCCGCGCGCAGCAGCTTGCTAGCATGCATGCGCGGCGGCTTGCTAGCCCGCATGCGCGGTCGGTGACCGCGCGCGTCGGCTTGCTAGCAAGCAGGCGCTATGGCTTGTTAGCCCGCACGCGCGGTCAGTGACCGTGCGCGGCGGCTTGCTAGCCCGCATGCGCGGTCCGTGACCGCGCGCGGCGGCATGCTAGTACGCACCCGCGGTAAGTGACCGCACGCGGCGGCATGCTAGCACACACGCGCGGTCGGTGACCGCGCGCGGCAGCTTGCTAGCACGCACCCGCGGTCAGTGCGCGCGGTCTGTGACGGTGCGTTGCGGCTTGCTAGCCCGCACCCGCGGTCAGTGACCGCGCGCAGCGGCATGCTAGCCCGCATGCGCGGTCGGTGACGGCGTGCAGCGGCTTGCTAGCCCGCATGCGCGGTCGGTGACCGCGCGCGGCGGCTTGCTAGCAAGCAGGCGCTGCGGCTTGTTAGCCCGCACGCGCGGTCCGTGACGGTGCGCTGCGGCTTAGGGTTAGGGTTAGTTAGGGTTAGGGTTAGGGTTAGGGTTAGTTAGGGTTAGTAGGGTTAGGGTTAGTTAGGGTTAGGGTTAGGGTTAGGGTTAGGGTTAGGGTTAGTTAGGGTTAGGGTTAGGGTTAGGGTT
>NW_006767440.1:1723948-1725709 GCF_000264995.1 Punctularia strigosozonata HHB-11173 SS5 | reverse complement strand
CCTAACCCTAACCCTAACCCTAACCCTAACCCTAACCCTAACCCTAACCCTAACCCTAACCCTAACCCTAACCCTAACCCTAACCCTAACCCTAACCCTAACCCTAACCCTAACCCTAACCCTAACCCTAACCCTAACCCTAACCCTAACCCTAACCCTAACCCTAACCCTAACCCTAACCCTAACCCTAAGGATGAATATTGGATGTAAAAATACCATCTTTTTTTTCTGCGTCGATCTTAATCGGCTCCACAGTGCTTGGTATCTCGGCGCAACCTCCGGTGCAGCCGTTGATTTTATAATCACTCGGCGCACTTGCCTTATTATTTTTTTCGATTTAAAAAACTCGGCGCATTCGCATTTCCCACGGTAAAGCGGTTCATAAATCGGGCAAAAATGCGTGCCGTATGGAGGTAACCTGGGGCGATTTTTGGAGATAGTTACTGACCCCAGAGATATTGTATTGGGCTCACAAACTGCCTTGCACGGTGTCTATCATAAACATTTTATTGGCGGCTGCGCTGTGATTCAAAATCTGTGGGGATGGTTCCTGACCACTGATATCTTGCTAATCTATGCATGTAGGCTGTAATCAACCAAATCTGAGACGGGCGGAAAACAGCCTGTTTTCCACCCTGGGGCATGGATAGGCTTTGGATACCGTCAGGCACGCGAGTGGACGCGGTGGATGGGGTGGATGGGCATTCCGACGCGATCCACCGGTCCCACGGTCCACGTAGGCATGATGAGTGGATCCGGTGGGCATCGGACGCGCGCTAACGGTCGTGAGAGGATAGGCGCGGTGGATCCGACGGTGGATGGAGGTCGTGAGAAGATAGGCGCGGTGGATGGAGGTGGATCCGGTCGCTCTCAGCCAATCCGAAGGCCGGATTCGCGATTTAGGCGGATCCACCGAGCCTAAGGAAGAATAGTACTAGGAACCCATGAATTCATCGCAAAGTCGGCAGGATAGCGTGTTGGGAATGTTGTAATGTTGATATTTTGCATAAATATGGTATATCGCGTCGCAGTTGTCCGGTCGTCGTCGCTGGTCGTCGAGGCGAAGGTGCGGGAGCCGTGGGAAACATGTCCAGCATCTGGCGAACTGTTGATTTCCTGACATGCTCTCGCGCTCCTCGTTTCATGAGACCAAGAGCTCGCGTAACATCCAAATTTTTATTGTATACTACAGACAAGACTCCGTGCTATCAGACAAAAAAAGAATGAAGGTGAACGGGTAGACGGAACATGTGCAATCGTGCACTTAAGCTTAAGTGTCCAGGATCTATCGGCATGATAGTAATGCCCACCGCGCGTTAAATCGCGAAAATATTCAGGGATGTACCCATCACAATTACAAAGAGGCGTTGTCAGACGGTGAGTAGCGATTCAGTTGGTAGCTGTCGAGAAAAACGGACGGTGAATTATCAGCATCATTTCTTTCGATTTAAAAAACCGATTGTTCGATGAATACTGCAATATATGAAGCTTCTAAAATCTTGAAAAAATGGCCAGTGGGAGGGGATTGGCGAACATGATTTTTTGACATACCAACCGTGGGAAATTGATCGCTGGATAACCCTCCAGGCCCTTCTCACCGTTTTAGGAGGATATGATGAATTACGGAACGACTACCAATATAAAGTGAGGTGCGAGAATACTTCTGGATTCAGTACTTCTGGGGCTATGCACTGACACCCCAAACATCCAAAACTGAGACGCCCGGAGGTCAGCCTGACCTCCTGGCTGGGACAGGGGTAG
>NW_006767440.1:1661672-1723375 GCF_000264995.1 Punctularia strigosozonata HHB-11173 SS5 | reverse complement strand
ACTTAAGCTTAAGTGTCCAGGATCTATCGGCATGATAGTAATGCCCACCGCGCGTTAAATCGCGAAAATATTCAGGGATGTACCCATCACAATTACAAAGAGGCGTTGTCAGACGGTGAGTAGCGATTCAGTTGGTAGCTGTCGAGAAAAACGGACGGTGAATTATCAGCATCATTTCTTTCGATTTAAAAAACCGATTGTTCGATGAATACTGCAATATATGAAGCTTCTAAAATCTTGAAAAAATGGCCAGTGGGAGGGGATTGGCGAACATGATTTTTTGACATACCAACCGTGGGAAATTGATCGCTGGATAACCCTCCAGGCCCTTCTCACCGTTTTAGGAGGATATGATGAATTACGGAACGACTACCAATATAAAGTGAGGTGCGAGAATACTTCTGGATTCAGTACTTCTGGGGCTATGCACTGACACCCCAAACATCCAAAACTGAGACGCCCGGAGGTCAGCCTGACCTCCTGGCTGGGACAGGGGTAGGGTGAGGTGTCAGCGGTCAAGTATCTATCCCCAACTCCAACACTTATATCTGAGTTTAGTCTCCAAGCCCCTTGTACATGGACCACCTTCTATGTCAGTAGATCCAAGCCCCCTTGTAGTTACAAGACAGTCCTTCAAATGGTCTGTCATATGTCATGATTTGACAGTTTTGTAGGATTTTTTGGCTTTTTTGTGACAATTTGGACAGAATATAGTCATATTATGAACCGTGTATGTATATATGTAGAGAATTGCCAGAAGGGGTTTTTCCTGATGCTATATATCTCGTTGGAATTGAGGCTCAATTCCGTGACCTACCTCAAGCTGTGAGGAAATCTCGAGGAAATTGAAATCCCCTACCCGGAAGGCTTCACTGATCAGCCGCGCATCCACCTAAGTACCGGGAAACGTTTCACCACGGAAACCGCCGCTGGGCGGATATATACAGCGACGCCCTGGCAGCATGTCTGATATCGTGCGAGCAATGGGAGCTGGTGTAATGCGGATGCCCTGTGGTTGGTCGGTGTTGGTAGCAAGTGCCGGCTGGTGCGGGTGTCATTGAAGTGACAAGCATCATCTTTCAATATCGAACAACATTGGATTCTCGTGTACCCGAATCGTACAAGATAAGTGCTCGCCGCGGCTTACAGGTCGAGGTGCAAGACATCCACGCGCTCAATTTGGTCTGTCCTGTGGTTAACCTGATGACGTGAGGGTGAGACGGAAACGCGAGACGGCATGACATTCGACTGCTCGCCTTGAGACCAAGCACGCGGCCCTCATCCGCCAGAACGCTCTGGTATTCGTACAGGCCCTCGCTCTCGACGGATACGTACGGCAGGTGGCTCATGACGGCTCGCTGGAAGACATTTCCGGCTCGCAGCACCGCGGGTTCTGTCACTGCACGAGCGCGGCCATCAGTGCGTTGACCACTCCTGGCAACATCGTGATATTCGTCCTCTGGAAGAACGAGACGTGCGCCGTGCAAAAAAGGCTCTTCGGCGATGTTCTGCTCCCCGCCGTCCTCCATGTCCGCAAGCACCCTTTCCTCGTCCAACCTATCTGACCCGAATGCCTCCAGATCCATCATTTCGTACTCAAACCGTCCGCGGGCCAATGCGTATTCGGTCGACGGTTCGGCCTCTCTTCCTCCAACCGCCTCGGCATCCTCGTCCTCCATCGCCTTCCGCACCGTCCGTTCCCTCTCCTCCCTCTCCTTCTTTTCCCAGATCAGCCGCTTCACCGCCAAGGGGTTAAAGTCGTATACGTGTATGCACGCGCTCTCATCCGGCTCGCGCTCCTCGCGTATGTTCACGTATCGCTGCCCGCACGTCGTCGTGATCCATATGCCGGGGCTATCTTCCCCCTCGAACCAGCGGGTGCGTGTCGGGCCCCAGGTGTTCCACGGGACCGTCGGATATTGAGGCGTGCTACTCGCGACGGCGGTGTCTTCCAAAGATTCACTGCCTCCACTGAATGCCGGCGGCGGAGAGGGGGCGACCTCGCAATGCGACTTGACGAGCTCGCACAACGCGCGCCGATGGACGACGAAGGCGAACGCCATCATGGGCGCGAAGAGCACGCCGAAGGGGCCGCGTACCTCGGTCGTCTGGTCCTGGATGAAGAGGTTGAAGATGATGACCGCATCCTGGGCGGCCGAAGGGTGCAGTTCGGCGGGGGAGGCGGACGAACGGGGCGGGGATGTGAATAGAGGGGCATCGACCGACGCGGGATAGGAGGTAGAGGTTGGCGCTCCGGGGTTCGGCTCCCCTCTACAGCTCGACCGAACGAGCTTGATACCTGGCAGCAGGATCGGCAGCCCCAGGGACAGAATCGGCTTGATTTCCTGTACGACTTCGATGTGAACGCCGCCGGAGGTCGACTGTGGGGCCGGTGCGGCGCAGGGGATGCGGATAATGTCGAGGTGATTAGTTCGATGGTTGGGCATGACAATCAAGTCGTGCGTTAGCGGGGTGAAGCTCGAGTAAACCTCACGGTCAACGCTCGCTTTCTGCATAGATTCGTGAGCGGCAATCGAGTACTGTTGAGGACGGCGCGTACCATGAGAAGATCTCCTGTCATCCAGTCGTACACGAACATGTCGTCCTGTTCGCGATCTGGAGGGTATAAGACGAGCAGGATGAGGGCGCGCCCAACGATTTCAATCCCGATGCTATGGTATCCTGCACCAGCGCGGCCCAGATACAGAACAGGCTGTCGCGCGAGCGGGTGAGGTTTGCCGGTGGAGAGGCACAGGAGGTGTAAACGGAGGTTCCAAAAGCGGAGGGTACCGGGGTTAGAACGCAAAGCTTCGGAAGAGATAGGCGTCTCCAAGACGCTGTGACGCTTGTTAGCACCAGCTCATGAAAGCGCGAGGGGGCGAACGAACTGGGTGACGATAGCGATCAGGTCGTGTTCGTGGACGTTGAGACCGATGTCTACGACATCCTCGCCGATGTCGATCCTCTCCCACTCGACATCTTCGCTCGGCGTCGGCTTGGTCGGCAATCTCACAAAGCGCACAGCCTTCGTGCGCCTCTCGAAGTTTCCGAGATCGGCGCCTCGGGTGGCTCTCGCGGATTCGCCCAGAAGATAGACGCCTGCGGTGAGATCATATATGCCGCTGGGGCGGTGCCTGACAGGGATTTCTGTAACGCCTGTGAAGGTGAGGTTGGACCAGTTTTCCTCGCGTTTGCGCAATGCTTCGAGTCGCGAAGCGACAGGATGGAGGGTCAGGGACTCGTCGATGGGCGCGACGCCGGCAATGGAAGATTGGAGGGCGTATTGAATGCGCGGCGAAGTGGCTACAAGGGCGTGCAGAGTTTTGCAAGTGCAGATGGCTGCGAAGAGTGAGCGGTAGGGGAGCTCGGCGAGGATTTCGATGAGGATTTCCGGTGGGAGAGACAGCAATCCGGTCAGCATGGTTGTCTGGCGTAGGCGAATGTTGAGGACGGGCACTTGCTCAAGGCGACTGTGCCGCGCGCTGCACCTGGCAGAGTGGTCGTCGTCGTGGTCGTCGGTGAAGACGATGATTCTGGCGGTGCTAGAGATGCGCCGGACTTGGATCACCCTCTGTTCTGTAGTGGGCTCGCGCACGTGGCACTTTCGTCACAGGTCGACTCTCAGAATGGAACGCGATCCTCGTGTATCGTGTACGCCGCACCTTGTCGGTCGCGCACCCCGCGCGTGCGCTGGCTGAGCCGGTGCCCATCGTGGCTGGTCGCTTGCCAGCATGAGCCAGGGCCACGATCTTCGTGCGGATAGGTAAGCACTCATCCTGGTCGTGCACCCGTTCCTACATCTTACGTACAATCCCTCTAGTCCGCACACCACCGCCATTCCGTCTTCCAGGCAGCGCCTTGGTAGGCAGATCATCGATGAACACCACCGGACACATTCCACCCCCTCGTCGCCGTCGGATGCCCCGCCTCGCAAGAAGCATCGCTCCCATCTCCGCCATCACGAGGACGTCTCGACCAGCTTGCTTTCCGAGCTCATCGCACACGAGGAGATCGCGCAGGCCCGCAAGGCCAATTCCGCTCTCTTATACGTCTCCGAGCGTCTAGATCTCGAATCCCAGCGCGCCAACGATGCCGAGCGACGCTTGACTGCCGCTCTCGCCCGCATTCGCACCTCTGAAGAGGCCAAGGTTTCCATTCTCAGCCAGCTGTCTGCCTCCCAGGAGGAGCTTAGGCTCTACAAACGTGCTCTCGACGATGCACAAGCGGAGATCAAGCGTGCACAAGAGATCGTGGACGGGCTTGAACGAGCGCTGAACGACGCGGAAGAAAGAGCGGCGAGGGCGAGAGACATGGCGAGAAAGTGGAGGGAGATCGGACTGGTAGAGAGAGCCCGTGAAGAGGGTCGTCGGGAGGGCCTCAGGGAGGGTATCGCTCGCGGTAGGCAAGTAGGCTGGTACGAAGGCAGGGCAGATGTGCTCGTCGAAGAAGACGACGAAGATGATGTGGGCACGGTACAGGACGAGCGCCAGCCGTCTGTTGTATCTCAGAGTGATCCTGACGGAGAACGCACGTCGCCGTCGTTCATCGTCGTTCGTTCGCCACCAAGAGGAGCGCAGTTAGTCATTCGTCATTCAACTGTCTGCTGGCCGACGATCGTCTGACGTTACTCGCAGCAATGGCTCCAGCATCCGCGACCATACGGATGCCGCAACGCATACCGCCGCCTTGACCGTACCGACTATGACAACGCCTCTGCAGATGCCTTCCCCTATGCACGCGTTCGTCCGCGGCCCTGACCCATTTCCTATCATGGAAATGGCTCGACACGCCACACCGTCCTCCTCCGGACGTCGCACTCGCACTCCCCATGTGCGTAACGGTAGCCGAGAGGGAATAAACATGCCCGCTCCTCGTCGCGATATTCGGCCGAGGCATGACAGCATCGCTTCGTCCGAACGCAGTGATCACGTCCGAACGCAGCCGTACGCAGGTCGAACGCATCGGAGCGCCCCGCCCAGGGAGGACTTCTCTACTGCTCTTCCTCAACCAACCGTTGCAGACGTCCAGCCAGTTGCAAGCACGTTTCGTTCACCAGAACTCGAGCCTCTTATTGACCCGATTCCCCGTCCTGCAACTGCATCCGCGGATCCCTTTGCCCGTCATGTAACCACGCCTTCGGACCCCATGCCTCTTCCTGCAACCACATCCGGTGCGGATACGCGCACTGATGTATTGCCTCCATCACGTTCCATCGTATCTCCCGTCATCATCCCACCTCATCCCACTCATGTCGTTCCCGGGCAAGGTCTCATGCCAGGTACCGCTGCGCCATTGCCTACGCCAGGTCCTTCTGTTCTCGCCACATCTATGCAGGAAAGGATCCCATCGGATCAACTCTCGATTTCTCAGCTCGATCTTGTTGGTCCTCCGCCTCCTCGTAACCGTCGTACTCGGACAGCCAGTGCCGCCGTTCCCCGATCTCTCCCTGATCAAGTCATGTCTGGGAGGGAGAGAAGTCAAAGCGCCTCGCAAGTGATCGTGCAACCAACTCATCCGCTGCAGGTTCCCGAGGCATCAGCGATTCCTTCACCCAGCGATCCACCTCACGGTCCACGACGCCCTCGTCATGTCGTCATGCCAGCACCCCTCGCCGGTCCAACGCAAGAGTTCTCTAACCACCCATCACAATCCCACCAAGCTCAGCAACTTCTACCGGAGGCACAACCTGAACGTCCTCGGTACCCCGCGCGTTCGCGTACAGCAGAGCCGTACGTGATGGTATCCACGCCGACACCTCCACCGGCACGTACGAGGACGCCATTGGACTGGCTCCTCCGTCGGCGAAAGACGCAGGTCTCAAATGACCCTACGCCGCCTCAGATATTCATCGAGCCTCCGGTAAGCCATCCCCGTAATTCGGTCTCTGCTCCGTCACTCACGTAATCCTCAGTCCCAAACTGTCTCCACCATATCATCAGCAAGGACTGAAGCCCATCTTCTGACTCCAGAGCATGCCGAACGACCGCTACCCGCCATCCCAAGTATCGACGAAGCACTGCAGGCCATCCTAGGCGACACTGAACGTCCGCCAGCTCCAGTCAACGCTGATGCAGCGATACCCGACCTTCCTCGTCCTGACCCTACCCCTGACCAGTTCCGCGACCCCACCAATTCCACGGTGTCACCCCTCACGACCGCCAATCTTACTTCACAAGTTGATCCGGCGATCCCTCGCGTCACGGAGCTCCCGCTCGGCTTCGTCCCCGTCCGCAACGAAACCGACTACTTCAGTCTGAAGCACGAACCACTCGGCTCAACACTCGAACGCATACGTGCAGATGCTCGCTCTCCTTCTGACCGGTCGCTCAGGGAGGACGGTCCAGAACGTTACGCAGCTGCTCCTGTCCCACCGGGAGTCGTATATCCCGACCTGCGTGGAGGACAGCGGCTATCGCCTGTCGGGGAGGAATACCTCTCCCCTAATCGCCTCAACCGACCCATCTCGCTCTTCAGTGAAGAGTGATTCCGCCGTTTTCACATTGACAATGCCAGATATCTTATCGGTTAATCCCACGCAACGGGAATCTTGTTTGCACCGTCCATCCATTGTTGTACTCTTTGCTCGTCGTCTCATCATGCTTTGCATCGCACACCATGAACAGTATCCATTATGCACTGTACTTTTACACAATAACAATGTTCGTCCCATAATATGCAACGGCAACGCACATGTCATTCTACCTTAATCACCATGATTCACCGAGCGCCATATGAAAACGCGAATGACATTGCCGTCGCAACAACCCTAATTAGCAATAAAAACCACAGCGCATCAACTCGACACACTACAGGAGCAAAGAACGAAATGGGTCGGATCGTCCGCAGCGCGGATTCAAAGAACATGAGAAGACAACAGTTCGTTCGGACACAGCAATCGGAAGGGAATGAGAACTGTATAAAGGGACGCAGTCCCGACTGCGGGGGCAAATATTTGAAGGCTTATTCGTTGGCAACCTTGTGTCGACACGGTCAGCGGAAGAAACCGCGAAGTGGCGTACGTATAGACTTACCCTGAGTACACGCTTGCCCCCGCCGAAGCCGTAGTCATCTGCATCCTGCAAGCTGAGACGGCTGGGATCTCCGTCGGCGTAACCGGGCGTGGGTGGATCCAATCCCCTTGGAGAGTTAGCGTCGTCATCGCTGCTCCGAGGACTTGGCGACGAGTTCTGCGTGTGCTCGCGTGGAAGGGGCGTCGGCGTCGCGTAGCCCCCGTACGGGTTACCCGAATCAGGCATCAGTTGCGAGTTGCGTTTCGTCGGGGCGGCAAGGGCTGTATCCAGCACCAGGGAGTTGGGCCTGCTTCGAGGTTTGCCACTTCCGGCGGCCGGGTGTTGCGAGTCGCTAGCATAGTGAGACGCGTAGCTTTCCTGCGGTTGCGGCGGCGGCGAGGCATCACTTGGCTGCGGCTGCAGGGGGTTTGAAGATCGACGAGAACGAGCATTCTGAGGTGGAGGAACCGACTCCGAGTAGGAGGGGAGCATGGTGGTCGTCGATTTCTGGCGCAGGAGCCCAGGATTGGATGGGGTACGATTGACGTTTCGGTAAACACCGTCTTCGTCGGAAGCGCCAGAAGTGGACGTCGACAACGGATTAGACTTGCTCGACTTGGATCGTAGGAGTTGTTGGGATGGGTTCCGCGCGAGCGACGTAGCAGCTGCCGAAGACGAGTCGGCAAGACCGGCAGCCATCAATAATTCATGAGATGCGTCTGGCAAGGCATAGGCGATTAGTCACCGCTCTCTACGCCCTGCATTTCCTGGACTGACCGGTGAACGGCGATGGCATCGTAGGGCCAGCAAAGGCATGGTGTGGCTGAACACTTTGACGACCCTGCTCGCGCATGCTCTTTTGCCTAGCGACTGCAGCAGCTCCCGCACCAATACCCGCAGCCCCTCCGGGTCCTGGAGCTGTTGGTAAATACTATGCACCTGCACAAATCAAGCGAACGAGATGCGCACCCGGCGGCACTGCTGACAGATCCATGCTTGCGGCTGCGTAGGGATCAAACGCTGGAGCGCCTTGCGACAGTAAATAAGTTGACGAGCCGAGCAGAAGGACATGGAGCCACCCACCAGTATTGTAGACGCCCGGTGCGTGATTCAAATCCTGCATGCCATAACTCTCGTACCCGCCCATGACCGGAACGGGCGGAACATAATGATCGGCCATCATAGGTGGTTGTGCCATGGTACCGTGGGTGGTGTCCGTTGTATGACTGAATGCATCATGCTTATCTCCGCTAGTGCCATACGACGACGTTCCGTAGCCTGGCGGTCGAATGCATACATCGTTAGATGAACGTTGAGCTTCGCGATACGCCTCCTCACCTGAGCCAAACTGATTGTAGGGTTCGTCCCCGCCGTACATTCTGCCTCCAGCGCCTACTCCACCGTGAGGATAGGCATCGTCGTCGTCCATGTATCGATAGTCGATGTTGGCCTTGGTGGCCTCCGCCTCCTGATAGGCTCGACGGGCAGCCTCGTCAACTTCTTCATCAAACCTCCTCGCGCGTCTATCCAGGATATATTGAGTAATAGCGTATGAGCTTGGACAGCTAGGGAGCGTACCGTCTCCGGATGGCCATTGTGACAATATACGCGAAGATCACGAGTGCTATGACCCCTACGGCGGAAAACGTTCCCGCGACGGCGCCGGTGTTGTGGAAGAACCTGAGAGTGACGATCTAAGCAACAAGATTGCGAACGCCGGAAGGGACAAACGTGGTGCTCTTTCTCGCTACTGCACTGGTCGCGGAGCTCGAGGGCGTGGTCTGTGTGACCACAGTGATCGTGACCGCCTGTGCGATTTCAGCATTGACATCTTACATTAACGCAATGATACGCAGGTTGCTCACCACGCCATTGCTGGTCGAGGTATGAATCTGGGTGACCGGATTGGCCGAGGGAGAGCTGGTGATGGTATCACTAGTGGACGAGCTGGTGGTGCTGGTGGTGCTCGACGATGTTGTGGACGTTGATGTCGTCGACGTGGTACTGGATGTGGAGGTCGTTGACGAAGTAGACGTGGACGTGTCGGAGGTCGCTGGGGACAAAATGGATCACCAGAGGGCCCTTTAGTAACACGAACGATGCTCACAGGTGGAGGTTGACGTCGAGCTGGTGGTATCCGTGGTAGAAATCGAAGTAGATGAAGTGTCCGTTGTAGACGTGGTCTCGCTCGTCGTGGTAGAAGACGACGGCACGTCTGTCGATGTCGACGTGGAACTGGACGACACCTGGGAGGGTGTCGTGAATGGAGGGGGAGGGGGAATCAGAGTGATGCCTGAAGAGTCTCATCAGCTAATGCCCGCACGTCGGACCACTTCGACGTGGTGAGTGGTACGCTGAACAACGAAACAGCGACACGACAGAGCAAACACCTCTAGAGTTGAAGGATGGGAGAGAACGGTCCGGAAAATGGTGAGACGGTAAGCCATGGAAGGGCGCTCACTGAAGGGATTCGTCGCCATTTTGTATAATTCAGAGCACCGGCTTGGGCGAGAAGCAGCTTAAGCTAGAAAATACGATATATACAAGGAGCGTGGTAGAGCAGCGTCGAGCTAGTCCCGTGCAAGCGCCGGTGAGCAGAATATGAGCAGCGTCTTGGTGGCCGTCTTGGATGATCGGGCTGGCAACTGGAGGGCCGAGCGACGGGGGTAAGAGCCAAGGCGGTATGCGGGGTACAATCCGACGGGAACAGTGCACAGCACGTGGCTATCCAGGTTCCATCAGGCCGGCAGATGCACCGGAAGGCCCTCGGGATAGTACTGAAATCGCATGATACCTACTACATGTGCACCCTAATGCATGAGGACGAATGTGTTTACTAGTTCATCTAACTTATTGCGATGATTTCGTCTGAGTGCACGCTAGGCATATACCACAGCTGCAGCATTTGGGGCTCTAAGGCCGTACATATGTGTGGCACATGTACATCGCGGTGTATCATTGGAACGTGATCATGATGAAAATCGCGGTTTTCGTCGTCTTGGATCATAATTCTTCGCACAGCTGCATGGACGAGTATACATTAGGCGAATACAGTAAGTCGTATGGCAAGTGTACAGTATATGCAACAAAGTGGTCCGCGAGAGAGGGCCAATGTCAGAGCGAGTCGTGATTTTCGTCATGTGAGACATCGATACATGCATAACAGCGCGGCGGGTTCCTGCAGTTCAACGCTGGCCGATGCTGTCATACGTCGGCGGAATCTCGTTGGGTGGAGATTGCTCTACTTCCTCCGGAATGCGTCCACCGTCGGAATGGACATAAACCCCTGAGAATGAAGCATAAGTTGGTTAAGATATATCGGTAGGAATCATATGCATACCACTAGGACCGCCTGCGGATTGGCCAGAAGTGTCGTTTGCGACCTACGCCCAATTCGATCAATACCCACACGGCGACCGCAGTTGTCTAAACGTACCCGTAGCCGTTGTGCTTCACGCTCTTTGGCGCTCATGGGATGACTGCCGCTCTGGCTCGTGCTAGAACCTCCATAGTAGCCGGCGGCCGCGGCAGGTGCATAGCTTTGGCCAACCTCTGTCAGCGCTGCGTGCGACAAGAGAAGGTAATCCACATACCCCTGGCTGGGTCCGGATCCAGAATGCGAGGCAGAGGTCATCGAATGTGAATGAGCCAGTGAGGTCCGTTGGTCGCCATACTGGGTCATTTCCGCACCGGCCCCGGCGCCCATGCCCGCGAAACCGGCGCTTGTTGCGCTCGGAGACGTGTTCGTGTTGCCACCAACGCCGAGGGTGTACGGTTCGACTTGAGCAGCCTCGCCGAGGTCGAGGTTAGCGCCGCCCGAGTGCCGAACCTGCGAACGAGAGTTGAGATGGAAACCGTAAATGAAGGCATAAGCCAGGGCGTACCACACGGTCAGGGTCGAAATTGCCGTCAAAGTTATCTTTGGAGCGTCTGCGGCGCAGCCACCAGACTGCGTGTGTCGTCATCAGCGCAAGGAACATGGTGGACGGAGCGCTACTTACGAAGCAGCAGGGCAAGCAGGATCGCAGCTACTCCACCGACAACGCCGCCCACGATGGCTCCTGCGAAGGATATTGAGTCTATGCGCCAGCATGTAGTCCGAAGCAAGCAACCAACTAACCGGTGTCGGAGGATCCTCCGGAGTTGTTGCTGCTGCTTGCCGTTTGCGTAGATAAAACAATTTGGGTGGATTGCTCAGTCACGGTAGTCGCTCGACCCTGGGCATTCGTAGTGCTATTCGATATCGGGACAGGAGTTGTCAGCAAGAGTGTTGAGATAAGACCGCATGCTTGCGAGCTTACACGAAGACGGTAGTGGAGACGCTTGTCTGGGACGAGACGACCAGGCTTGAGCTGGAAGTGCTGGGAGCCGAGGTTACGCCCGAGGTACTAGATGTTGGGCCTGAACCGGTGAATGTCGCTGTGCCGGTATCAGTACCGGTGGTGGAAGTTGTGGCCGTATCCGTTGGGGTAGTTAATGTATCGGTGTTGGTGTTGGTGGCAGTATTTGTATCGGTGTTCGTTGGACCTGTCGCCGTCCCACTGGGCCCCGTAGAGACAGAAGTAGAAGAGGTCGTCTCCGTTGTCGTGCTCGACGTGGGGTCGGAGGCAGAGGAGGTGGGGTCGCTAGCCTGCGACGAGTCTATGGTGGAAGAGGGAGGAGGGTCGTCAGATATTGAGCTTAAGGTCGTAGGATCGGGCATTGAGGAAGGTGAGGATGAAGCGGACGAATGAAGAGCAGAGGAAGAATTGGAGGAGGACGAGGACATGGACATGGAAGACGATAAGGAAGCGGTCGAGAACGAGGAAACGGAGGACGTAGAGGTCACGGCTGTCGAGTTTGAGCCCTCCGTGGGGGACAAAGACATGTCATGGACAAGAATGCGCTTCCGGTCGTGAGGGTGGTCGGGTAGGGACCCAAGGACACGCGAAGGGAGGATACATTATTTTGCGGACTTGCAGCTCAGGGCGTGGCGTCTAATTGACGTCGAGCAGTGACGCACACGCGCCTGTTCTCCGAGATGACCACGAACGTAAGCCGGACGCTCACCTTGTCGTTTGTACTCCATTTCCCCCGCGGAGAATTGGGGAGCGAGCGGGCGGGCTGGTTGTGGACGAGTCGAAGTCGGAACGAGCTGAGAACGCTCTCATCTGCAACCAGGGGACTCTCCAACAATGCCAGAGGCCACCCCCTCACGAGACCCCTTTTAGCCACGTGCGGACGTCTTCCCCCGTGGTCTCCTTGACCACTTTCATCATTCTTTTGCAGGCTGGATGCGTGTCTTCCCCCTCGTAATACTGAGATTAATTGCCATGCTCAGTGCACTAGCCCGGACTGTCGAAAGTCGACGATGACTCTGAATCTGAATCAGTGAATGGCACTGAATCCTGCTGCAAAGTCGTCATGTGATGCACAAACCGAGGTCCGCCTGGACCGGTTTGTCTTCGTAAATCCGGTCGGGGCCGGTGCCCGTAAACATCCAGGGGGATGAAACCCTTTTGTCCATCTCCTGTAACGTCCTCGCATCCCTGTGAAAGCTCCAAGATCTAGTTCTATGAAGATATTATCCAAGGACCGCCACGACGGCGCGTCGCGCAGCCGATTTGGATCTCAAATTGCATTACCATGCCCAACGTATGTACATCGTAAAACAACCCGTCCTCGTAGCCTCGTTGATGATCATCAGCTCCTGGTTGGAGCATTTTACGCGAGCGCTCGTTCTAGTTCGTCTGCGCGGTGGAGTAGCCGACGTCGACCCATGCTCGCATTTTATCACCGTATCGTATCGTGCACCACAACAACCTATTGAGTTGCGTTAGCATTGTCCCGACCGATATATGTAAGTAATCTGCTGCTTACCCGAAACCCACCCAAGCCAGGAGAGCAGCGATTGTATCCGTCCACGCAACGCCTATGGTCTCGATGCTTGGCAGGATCAGTGTAGTAGCACCCGAGAGGATCAGAGACCGAACAGCACTGGGGAGCATCGATTAAACACTCCCTCATCATGGGGCCTGAGATGCTCACCTGTTAGCGGCCATGATCTCTGCGCTGCGAGAGTGAACCACATCGACCATGTACGACGCGCACGGGGTCAAAACCAGGTCAACCTATCCACCATCCTGCGTAAGAAACATATGAAAGGTCGAGTGAAGCGCTACCCACGCCTATGCCGTTGGCGAAGAGCATAACCAGGTTCAAGACAATACCAGGAATCCCATCCACATATGCCATGATCAGTCCCGACGAAAGGATCGACCCCGGCACGAGCACCATAGCACCGAAGACGGCAGCACGCAGGCGATCCTCAGGAACCCATTCTCCGCCGCGTCGCTTTCGCCACCGCTTTATGATCTGGTCCGAAATGTGACCAGAGAGAGGCGCGCCGATGATGTTGCCAATTCCATCCGGAATGAAGCACGCGCCAATGAGCGCCTCGTTCGTGATGTTGTATCGTCGGCCTATCGTATATGCCATCGGAATAAGGAGGACAAAGTCGGTCAGGAGCGTCGTCGTGCCGACGATCGTGATAGCCAGGAGATTCGGGCTGCGTAGAAGGTTGAGGCTAGAGAAAGGGTTGAGCCAGTACCACTTCCAGCGACGTTCCTTCGCAACCTCTCCCGGAGCCAGCCCAGAGACTGCATGAATGCCTTCCGCCTCCAGTGCCTTTTCTATTCCTCGGGTGCCAGGATGGCTGGTTTCGGGCAGGAACAGCGATACCAGAACAGCAGTAAGCAGCGCAGAGAAGAAGAGCGTGTATTGCATGTGACGCCACGACGCATAGTGCGCAAAAGTACCGCCAGTAAGTGGAGCGATAGCAGGTCCAAGCAGACAAGCCTAGCTCCAGTTTGATTAGGACTGATAAGGAAACTTGGAGCAATTCTGCACGTACCCCAAAGTACAGACCCATGGCACTTCCGCGTTCCTCCAACTTGTATATGTCTCCAATAACGGCGCCGCCGACCGACATACCCGGCGATGCTCCTAGCGCCTGGATGACGCGCCAAACCATCAGTTCCGGAACTGATCTGGCTAACCCGACCCCTAGGGAGCCGGCGGCCATGAGAGGCAAAGAAGCGAGGAATATGGGTCGTCGTCCGTCTGCCGACGCAGTCAATGCATGAGCGACATAGGTGAAGGTCAGGACCTACAAAACGTCGAGTAGGTCGCCCACAGGAGACAGCCAAACGCATACGTGAAGATGGAGAGGCTGATTGCAAGACTTGGAGCTGACTTTCAGCACATGTCGGTCGGCAGGAGACAGCACTAACCTGACTACTGGACCGGTCGAGTCAAGGTCCTTCACTATTTGCGGTATCGACGTCACGAAAGAACCTGAAACAAACACTGAAATACCATGTTGCTATGTCAGCTTCGTCCTTAAAAAGGTTCACTATGTACGGCGTACTCGGCACCAGGCCCGTCCAACATATCAGCGCGACGATGGCGCGTTTTTGAGTTGCCGAAAAGCGATTGTATACGGCCTCATGAGGATCAAGACCTTGCACTTCCGGGTTGGCGAGAAGAGGGGAGTTCTCGCTGGACATGATTTGAGCAGTCGAGGGGAGACATGGCGTGACCGTCTTGCGAGTTCATATACAGCCGTAAATCGGATTCGAAGACTCATGAGTCAAGGAACGATCGTGTGAAGTGGCGATAAGATAAGTACCTCGAGATCGACCGACGCTTATCAATCCGACCGAATATCCTGACCAGTTTTCCACCTCCATCCGATCGCGCGATCTTGAAGGGTCTCGCCATCTTGCGAGCCCAGCCCCGCCTCGCAGCAAAGCCGATTCTGAGTGAAGTATTGACAGTTCTTTCCATCCGGAGCTGTTGGAGGCTGTGGTTCCTACAATTTCAACCTCCATGCAAGTTTCACGAACAGCGTAAACGGGCGTTGACGAGGACGCTAAGTAGGCTTGAGCGCACATCCGGATTTGTCGCGGCGGGCTCCGGGCCTCCGGCGCCTCAGGACCGCCGCGCTATTTTTACTGCATTGACTTCATCGCCCAGTCGGAGGCGGTGTTTCTTCAGCTTGGTTATACTGCTACTCCATCGTAAGCGGCGCCTGACGCACCTCTCTCTTTGACATCGACCTGACGGACTATGCCAGGACATAAGAATATCTTCCGCATGTCGGGTTTCGTCGAACAACTACACAACGCTGCACGCGATGCGAAATCTGGTGTGCACGAGAAGGCAAAGGCGTTTGCGGAGGACGTCAAGCTCGAGCCGAAGTACGTCGATCTAAGTATTCAGTTCATCGGAGCATCCGGTACGCCATGAGACAACCTTTTGGAGATATATCCTCACTCGAGTCCCAGGCTTGCCCAAAATGGACGTCGTGGGCACCGCAGATCCCTACTTCGTAGCCAAGTTGGACGATAAGATATCATTCGTGTGCGAACAGGTTCTCAGTTGTTCATTCGGCTGCAGAACGGCTTATTGATAATTATTAGTTCAACCGTCAAAGAGAACACGCTTTCTCCCGTTTGGAACGAACTGTGGAACGTCAAAAACGTGCCCACGAACGCAACTTTGCATGTTCAGGTTCTCGATAAGGACAAGGGAAGCCCCGTTGACGACTACATCGGGAAATTTGAGACCACAGTCAGTCCGGGCGCGAAGGAAGTCGAAATTCACGGCGCGCTTCTACATCGTAATCGTGGGACTATGTGGTTGAAGGTCAGTAAGAACGAACCACTCGGCTACCATGATTCTGAACCCACAGAAGATCGAGTCTACACCGTCGGCAGCAAACGCTGCGGAACATCCCTACACCTTTGACGGCCCCATACGTTTCTCGCGGCATTGCTCGCCCACGGTTGGGCGACTTACCAATGTCAACGATGCCCGCCTCTATTCCACATGGAAGATAGTGAGCTCAACTTCGCCTGACCCCCGTCTGGTTTTATCTGACGAACGTTCCGTACTAGTACCTGAAAGGCGTGCCCCTCTTCTTCGGTGACAAGGCGCAGCACTGGAATACCAAGTACAAGGCCGCTCAAACGATATTCGGATCGGGACCTGCCTCGATGGCTGTTCGCTCTGGAATACAAGCTGGCCATCGCCTTCTCTACGCTCGTTCTACCACTAACGGCTTCGGAGTGATATCCACTCCGGCGGACGTTCTCTCCCTTCTGCACGGAGGTCTTCCAGGTCTTTCACCTACATTGCAAAACCCCGCTGCCGAGGCTATGGAAGCTCGATTTGCGCATCGCATCAAACCTGCCGTGTATACCTACGTCATCGCCGTCGACGACGACTCCTTCCGCTTTTCCGAGACAGGCGCCGCGTTCTTCGTCGACTTCGCGTCGAAGCACGCTCTGCACGCGAATTGCGCCCCGGCGGTTCGTTACTCGGGCGAGTTTCATCCCCGGCCCGCGGGCGGTTGGGACGCGTTCGCAGACGAGACGCCCGACCATGCGACGCGCTGGGAGCTAGTCATCGACAATAACTCCGGGACCTACGCCCCCGATAAGACCCTCCTGCCGCAGCTCAAGGCCTTGCTCGAGTACAACTTCCCTGGTTTCGACATCTACGCGTTGGACCGAGACGACCCGGCGCTTGCGGAAAGTCGGGAGGCTTGTAGGAAGTATGCTCTTGAGAAAAGGGGCGTCGCACAGGAAGAGCTGCAGCCGCATGCGAAGGAGGGCGAGGTTTTGCTCTCGCATCAAGCTGCTCAACTGGCTCAGGCGGGCGAGACTGAACTCGCCGCCAGCGTGAACGAAGGGGCCTAGAAGGGGCTATCCCTGCCATCTGACTCAATGTATCGTTCCAGGATATCAGGTAACTTATGCTAAATGTTGTCTGTATGTATACCAGCGGCGTTTGTATACCCACGAGAGCAACATGACTCGCTATGAAGATATATGAACAGAGAGATGAGAGCAGGAAGACGTATTTCGTCAAGTACATATTGCATGGTATGAGAAATGAAGGATGAGAGATAATATACAATCCTTGATGTTTGGCATTCGTTTCGCGCCCTCACGCACTAGCAAAGCATACAACAACGTCAAAAGCATTCCAACCCCTTCAGTTGCAAGTCCGGAACAATGTCTAGGTCCGCCACGAGCTGTGTGAGATCCTCCGCCGACACTGATCTTGACAACGACGAGCCGTTCCTCTTTTCCGTTTCGAGGTCCATAGCGCTGCGTCGATTAGCGAGCAACCTCGCGCTCGACTCTCTTCTCCTGAAAAGCATCTTCGCCGCCAGTTGCGATACGCTCCGCGTCGGGCCTTTGGACGCGCCGCCGCCGCTCACAATTTCAACCGTACGCTCGCCCTCCGGGCACTCCCCGCGTAGCCTGAGACTCAACAGTGCCCCGACCTCCCTGCCGCGCTCCTTGGCTCGCTTTCTTCGCCTCTTGGCTTCTGCACGAAGCGTCATCACGGCCTGCAATTCCCTCCTCGCCTCCGCCTCGAAGGGGTCCCAGGCCGACGGCAGTGAAGGCTTCGAGTAGAGGATATCGGCTGAGAGACGTGCAAGACGGTCGGCAAGCTGTGCCTCGATCTTGCGTTCTGCGCGCTCGGCTGCGAGTGCGCGTGCGCGGAGTCCGCACAAGCGTGCAAGCTCCGATGCCGGGTCGAGGTTGGCGGGGATCTGAAGCTCTCGAAGGAGCGGATCGTCCGGGGGAGGAGAGGATGAGATCGTAGTGCCGGGAACGAGTAACAGGCTCGAGGTCGAGGCCGCGGGGAGATCGGCTGGCGGAGGAGACGGCGTTTGCATGTGCGAACAGTAGGCGGAGAACGGCGATGGCGGTGGTATGGCTGACTCTTCCTCGAGAGAGAGGAAGCGGCGCCTCGGCGACCCTGGAGGCGGCTCTTCGGGGACGAAAGGGGTGTCGGATCGCCCATCGGCGTCGTCATCCGTGTCCATCTCGAGCTCTGGCAAACTAGACCTGCGCGAGGGCGAACCGGGCACTGCTGTCGGCGGCTCTTCCTCCAGGTCCTCAAGCGACAGAAAGCCGCGTCTGGAAGGCGACGGAGGAGGGGGCAACATCTCGTCCATGTCGTCTTCGTCGAAGAAAAAGGTTGGATGCCGATGATTTGGCGGATACCAACTTTTGACGTTGTCAGGACCCCCAAACAAGTTGAACTCCGAGTCCGTAGGCGTGTTTATCCCGAACGCGGACGATTGAGAGGACTGGGCGGAGAGTGAGGAGAGGAGCGACGAAGCTCCGGGTGACGGGTGTTCGACATCGACCTCCATATGCTCCAACGCCGACGAAGAAGCATTTTCCGCAGGTTGCCAGTCGTGGGGGTAAAACAAAGGCGAACGGTGCGTAGCATCCGGGAGCGTACCGGGCGTTTGATCATGGTCGGCTTCGGGTATATGCATCTGCTCCGGTGATCGGGAATGTAATGTTACAGACGAGGCCGCATGGAGCTTGAGCGTCGGACGCTTCTCAGAGGTTGCCTGAAGATTCGGCTCCTGGCTGTGTAACGCAACGGGCACGGGCTCGTGGAGATAAACAGACGGATAGGCCAATACGCCAGCCTCCGCCGCTTGCGGGAGCGATAGGCTGGCTTCGAACGATTGAGTTGCTTTGTTCCGTGGCGGGATCTGCTCGTGAGGAAGCTCGTCGAGCTCGATTGGCCGGCGTCTCTCTGAGGGAACGGATGGATTAGAATCCTGGCTGTGCACTGCGGGCGGAGGCGCTCGGGTTAGCAACCGAGCACGGGGCGCGTCTGGGGACGAGGAGGCCATTGATAGACTCGAACCATCCCACGGCGGGAGTACCATCATGGGACCTTCAAGAAGCCCTAGACTGTGGATGTCGTTCGTCTGTGTCTCCTGCCACGACGACTGAGGACCGGACGCTACTGAGGCACCGGCCTCCGATGACGGTTCTCCCGAGAACGCATTCGGTCCGAAGAACGAGGGCCCGCTAGGAAACGCATCTTCTGAGCCCCAGAATGGTGGGTTTTGACGCGATGAAGACGTCAGGCTCGCGTCCTCGTCCGGATCAGGATATGAGGGATGAAGAGGCATCTGTCTCGATCTCCTGCTGGAAGGTTCTGGCAAGGAACGATCCTCCACCGCATCGCGCAAGCCCAGGATAGATGAAGCGGGCCGATCTGCAGGAAGATCTTCCCAGTCGTGCTCTCGCCAATTGACGTTCGGTCCGAAGAGAGTAGACTCGGTTTGATGCGTGTGCCATCCCGTTGAACGCGGAATAGACGAGTGCGCTCCTTTCATTTGCCATTGCAGTTGCGACACGACCCCTTCCGACGCGATCGGGCTAACGCCTGATGGTTCATGGATAGGATCACGGTCGCCGCTACTGTCGGGTAGAGAACGGGCGTGCAAGGGCTGTGTAGGAGGGGGTGAAAGCGGGACATGTTCATGTGGCGGGGGTACAGGAGGGAACTCTTCATGTTCCATGATCGGCGAGAGGGGCCCGAGATCCGGGGAACAGCGATCGCGAGTCGGTGACGAGGAGGGGGTAGGCAAAGTCGGGAGAGGAACGTTGCGGCTTGGCTCGGAACCTGTGGGGGGTGGCGAGGGGTAGATCACGGTGTTGGACACGAAGCAGACGGGCGGATCGGGGTGTATATGAGCACACGGTAAATTGGCCACTGCGGACGCCGATTCTGGTGGATGGTCCAGAGGTGAATGAAGAATCGTGTCGAGGTGGTTAACAAGCGGTGCGCGACACGCAGATAGAAAATCCATCGCCGTGGGTGTCGATAATAGGCCGCATTCCTGGCCACATCGCAACATAAGGGCTCCATTGTATTGTGCTCCTGTGGCTCAAGGAGGGACTCACGGACAGCGTGGCGTTCAGAGTGTGTTGGACATGCTGCTCATCGTTGGGGACGGTGCTGAAGGGATAAAGAAAGCCAGAAGATTGACCGTCGCTGGTTTTGCGTGCCAGCATCCATCGCACGACCCCAGCACGCGCCCTGCCGCATGCTGCCAGATCCCCGTTCCAGGGACCCCTGCACCCGTTTGCCGATGCGGCCTTCGCGTTCTCTTGCCTTTTCCGGCCCGCTCTGCTGTTTACGTCAGGGGTCCACCGTTGCCTCTGCGAACGAGCGCGACGCCGTCGAGCGTAACCCCGCGGCGGCGCTCAACGAACGAGGCCGTCTGCCTCGTATCTCGCGTCCTGGAACACGTTACAGCAATAATCTTTTCTCTTTCGTGCCCTCGTTCCCTTTCTAACGCCGTGCATTTTTTCCATTGTCGTTCGATCGGGCTCTGTCGCGCGAAAGGCGATGCAACACGCTTTTCAACGCGTTGCCAACACGAGGAAGGGTCTCCAGCAGCCGCCACTGCGACCGGGCCACATCACGCAACGCAGGAGGCCCCGGCTGGCACCAGAACCTGATCTTGTTCCCAGTCGTGCAGTACTTGAAAATCTTCTCTATTTTCTCCCTCCATATCAAGCTTATTCTCAATTGTCGCCATCTTCCCAGGACCAGCATCATCAAGAGGCGCTTTCTACCCACAAATGTCCTTATCGGCGCTGCTATGCTTCCGTCGCCAGCCAGTAATTGTCGATCCTACGTCATCTGAGCGCCCGAAGCACGCCTTATATCCGACCAACGTGCAACAATTACTTGTGGAACCGCATCGGCCTTATCAGAATATTCGCATCGGAAACACGCAGCCTCAAACAGGACGCGAGCGTACAGACAGTCCGGTGAAGAGAAACCCCTACAAGGTCGGATCGTCCCACATATGTACGTCTTGACATCCATGGCAGTCATTCCTCTCTCTCATCAGACCGTAGCCGGCTTACTCATCTTCGACGCTCTTCGTTCCGCAGATCATTCATCTATGAGGCCAACCTCAAGCCCGGAGCCAGAGGTTGGTCCCAAACTAGGAATACCCATCCCTGCAGGTCCACACTCGCGCTTGTTGCATCCCAGCTGGGATCAGGTCGCCGAATCGCAGGACTGGCTTTGGAAAACGTCTTGCTGGAAGTTACTTAGCTAGTTCCCAGTGCGGTGCGTCCGAGATGGGGCTCCTCCGTCACGATCGCATCGCAACTATTCAACGGATGCTTGAGGTAGCGCTTCAGTGGTCCCAGACATGATGGCAGTCATTTGCCTCCTTTGGACTAATCTCTGCATCCTCTCCCCCGACTATCAAGGGTTTTCGATACCCTCTAGAGAGTCTGGCTATGGCGACACTGCAGCAATGTATTGTCTTTCAGCTTCTTCAGCGACGGATCTCTCCGAGTGTACGATCTGGAATCATGGCATCAAACTTGTCAGGAGAGAGGTATACCAATCGTGCACGTCCGTGCGTGTATCCGTATTGACCGGTTCCTATGTGGTTGTATCGGAGTGTGTACCAGGGACCAGGGTTCATGACGGTCCCTACGGCACCCGCTGAACAAGACGACCTCTCACCAAGTCCGTCTTTCGCGGTACCGCGGAATAAGACAGGTGGATTCAGGAATTACCCTCTGCGATTTGGTACTTTGCCGACGTATTGACAATGGCCGGACCCGCGTATGTTCCAAGTCCTTCAGACCTTGTAGATGGGCATCTTCACGCTCTATGTCTCGTCACTCAAGATGCCGCAACTGAATGAGGTGGGCCGCCAGTGTGTCTTGTGTGGGTCTTGCGCAGATCCTTTCAGTCAGCTTGTCGCGAGTTTAGTCAGTCTTCATTGAATGGTGCTATCACTAGCCTTCCTGACGCCACTCCAGACAGGAATGTGGAAGTATATATGCACCTGCAACGGCGTTATAGCTGGGTGAGCCTGCGTCCGGTCGACTCTACGCTATGTCTGAACCTGCCACTATCACCGCATCCCTGAAGTACCTGCGCCGACCGACTCACAACGACAGACTCCACCTATATGTTACGAAGCCTCCCGGCCCGGACGAGCGCGCGTCCAACTTCGAATACGAGGACCATGACGTGCAGATCGAGAACCTTTGCGGGAAGGAGAGCGAGGTCACCTTGGACAACCACGGCTCCCAGTTCTTCCGTCACCCTGCAAAGCATCGAGAGTTTCGTGTTAACGAGGACACCCAGAAGGAATACTACCTCGAGAGCGAGCACCTAATCAAGGAGCTTACAGATGCCTCTAGGGTCGTATTTTTTGACCATAGTAGGTCTATTTTTCATGTCACGTCGACTGTCCAAACGCGCAGCTGAACCGAGTTATTCAGCTGTTCGCCGTCGCAACCCTGCAGCTAATGGCAGAGACCCTCAGAACCGCCAGCCGGCAGCAGCTGTGCACGTTGATCAGACCACCTGCCTCGATAGCTCGAGTCCATCATCATCTTCCGGTAGCCGATGTTCCCAGATTGCTTGAGAAGCACTTTCAAATCATCAATCTGTCGCCCAATCTCGCATCCCGCTTACGACTGGCCGTTAGCCCTGTGCGACTGCAGATCCGTTGATCCAGAGGATCTTGTCCCTGTTGCGCTCATCGTGAGTGCTCGCGTTCTTCTGGAAAAAGACGCTGATGCCATGGCGGACACATGAGCAGCATGCTGATAGAGAAGGCGAAACGTTCACAGTGAAGTACAACCTGTACGGTGCGTCCTTAGATGTTGAAGGGTCCGCGAATGCGGTACGAGGTGTCAAAACGGCAACGCTCCCGTCTTGAGTCGAAACATAGCTAAACCACCGTGTAAATCAACACGGCTCAAAGTCGTTGGGAGAGAAAGTAGGACTTACCACTTGATCAGGACTCCCTCGCCGAGTCCCAGTCCTCTAACGTATTTCTAGCGATGATTTGGGGAATCTATCGAGCTGAGGGTTCTTGTCTTTTACGACTGATGGCGTATGCTCCGGGTCGTTCAGTGCTTGAATAAAATCAACGATTTCTTCAGTCGTTCTTATGTCGCGTACATGCACTATTACCAGTATGATTCGAGGAAGCAGGGTTTCAGTCAGTGATGGGGCTGACAAATCGGCAACCGACGTGTCGTTAGCAAGGACACGCGATCCTCGAGGACTACAAGAAACCGGCGCCGATAATTATGCGTTCCGTTAGCATTCCCATTCACGAATTGCCCATGTTGAACTCGCATTGATTTCTGGCGTGTGGATGCCTCGTCGCGTATAATCAATTGACATCGTTCGTCATCGTATTATTAACAGCACAGGGTCGCATATCCCGCTCCTCCTGATCTTGATGAACATTAAGTTATCGTACATGGCGAGCACATCTCGTCTGTCCGGCTTCAGCGATTCGTCATCTGACGAAACCATACGTTCAGAGAGCTCGTAGCCTCAGGTTCAAAAATTTCGACCTGATTTGTAACCTTCGTTGTCTCGATAATGCTAGTATTCGCGTCTTTTGCTCCGTTTAGTAACAGTTTGCGCTCCCATAAAGTCAAACGTCTCCTTAAAGTACAGGAAGCTGACCGTCACTCTCCGCTTGTGTCATAAGTATCGCCTACCATCTCGCACTGTGATCACGTTTGGCGCTTCATCCTTGTTCGACCGTCGCACGGGCCCTGTGATGTCAATAGAAGCCCACATTCACCGTTCAAGCCTCGATGACACATGGGGGATATAGGCATACTCTTCGTGGATATCGCTGGAACTTGAGTTGAAGTGTCCATGCCGTGTTAAGTGCGGCATATTCGTTGTGGGCAATGGCAGCCTGTCGCACGACGAGGCTCACTAAGACGTTCCTTCAGTCAGCTTGCTGCGAGCGTGAGTCAGCCTCCTTCGAATGGCGCTATCGCTTGCCTGCCTGGCGCAATGCGATCTGGGAGTACGGAAGTATATATGGAGCCTCATATGACGCTGGGATCTGTCAGACATTCAACGGATCACGACTCCATACTATGTCAGAGCCATCCTCTGTTACGGCGGCGCTACAATACGTGGTCACTCCTGCACACGGCGAGAGACTCTTCAGGTACACTAGCAGTGATCACGCCCAGGGAGGTCGCCTTACGAACATCGAACGTGAAGAGCATAATGTGCAGATAGAGAACTTACGTGGGAAGGAGAGCGCGGCCACGTTGGACAGTCACGGCTTCCAGTTCTTCCGTCGCCCTGCAAAGCATCGGGAGTTCCGTGTCGACGAGGACATCCAGAAGGAATACTACCTCGAGAGCGAGCACCTGATCAAGGAGCTTACGGGCGCATCCAAAGTCGTTTTCTTTGACCATAGTACGTCTTCGGGTTTGAATGATATAATGTTCTGTTGAAAGATAGTTGATATGACATTACCTATGCAGCCATCCGCCGCCGCAACCCAGAATTGAATGGTGACGACCCTCAGAACCGCCAGCCAGCAGCGGGAGTACACGTTGACCAGACATCACCCGCGGCAGTAGCTCGGGTTCACCGTCATCTTCCTGCAGCAGACGTCCCCAGGTTGCTGGAGAAGCGTTTCCAGATCATCAATCTATGGCGCCCCATCTCGCACCCTGCGTACGACTGGCCACTAGCCTTGTGCGACTACAGATCCATCGACCCAAAGAATGATTTGATTCCAGTAGCGCTCATTGTGAGTACTCGTCGTATATGAAGAGAATGTTAGCACTCATATGACCGTGTTCAGTATCCCGACAAGGAAGGCGAGACGTACTCCGTGAAGTATAACCCTAACCATCGCTGGAAATACGTTAGGGGTTTAGAGCCCGACGAGGGCGTTCTGATCAAGTGGTGGGTCGTTCCGATAAGGCTACGAGGACGTGTCTGACGAGAGCATGTTAGCTTCGACTCCGTGCAAGATGGGAGCGTAGCCGTATTGACCCCTCATACTGCTTTCGAAGACCCTTCGACTCCCAAGGATGCTCCGTACAGGCAATCCATTGAGCTTAGGGCGCTCGTATTCTACGATTAATTGATGTTAACAAGTCGAACATGTTGCATGCCGTCTGTCTTCTGTATTTGTTACAGTCTCGGTCGAATGAAGTTATTGTCGTGCACTATGATAGGCGCTTTTCGCGTGTGAGTATTCAGACTTGCTGATGAGCATTGTGAAGATAGAAAGGATGGACGTGCCGTCAAGGTTGTCAGTCCGAAGACGGCTATATGCTCTCATCATCCCTCCGACCAGCCGTTGTCCGTCACCACGAGGCGGGGGCTGTCCTCCAGGTTGGCTGTCCAGGGATAGGACTTCAACATCCCGCATCTGATTGCGGTACACTGAGGGTCGCGATCAACTCACCCTTCTCGCAGGGGAGTACGTTCTCCGGCGGAGGTAGCAAAATGTTGTGCTTTTCTCTGAGTATAAGCCGCGAGCTCACCGGCGCGCCTCCAGAGTCGTCTGCTTCAATCGCAGTACGTGTAGCGGGATATGTGGCGTATGCTAAATCTGCTATGCCATCTTTCTTACAGCCATTCGCCGCCGCAACCCAGAGCTGAAAGCCGAGCATTCTCTTTGATACAGTCCCAAGATGGGAGCGTCGCTGTCTTGACTCCGCATAGAGCTTTAGAAGATCCTTGAACGCCCAAGAATGCCCTGTTCAGGAATTCCATTGAGTTCAGGGCTCTCGTGTTCTACGATTGACGAAAGAGAGGCTCAGAGGGGATCTGGCCATTGTCGACGTTGCTCCTTGTATCCCTATCGTCTTGTGTGATCGTTAACCGTAGTGATGTTCTCCATGTTCGGCCAAGCCAGTACGGTACGCTGCATTCATGGGCAAAATCTGAGCAGACTGTCGAAGGAGGAGAGCTGGATCGCGCAATCGCGTTTCTGTGTTGTTGTCGTTGAATTGATGTCGGAGTCAGTCGCTGGCTGCTACGCGTCGGGCGGCGGAGTGGCGCTGTGACGCGTTGCCAAATCAGGCATTCTCCAGCCTTACCACTCCCCCTCCCCTCCGCCGACGATGGTGGGTTTCATTCTATGGATCGTGCGGTGCTTTGTGCTGATTGCCTTTCCTGTCAAATTTGAACCAATTCTAATGATTAAAAAATCGTGCGATTACGCGTCGGTTTGCATGAATCACGACCTATTGCTGCTGCACCATGGAAACGCGTATGACCTGCCTAGAGTGATAACGCAGGTATGTTGGCGTGCGTTATCCCGCAGTATTGCTGATACACTGCCATACAGAATACAAGGAAGCTTTCGCGCTGTTTGACAAGAAGGGTACCGGTGCTGTGCCTAGGGAGGTGCTGGGCGATCTGTTGCGCGCTTTGGGCCAGAATCCAACACAGGCAGAGGTGGCCGACATTGTGAACAGTGCACCTAGGGATGGTGAGCAATATGTCCTCTTCTAATAGTGTGACGTGCCTTCCCTCTCTTTCTTGCTATGCCAATCATGTCGGGGACGTTGTGCACACCGAGTTTCAGTCACCGATCGTATCGTCCATGGCCGCGAAGTGGCTCAGCTCTACTTGCTGGCTCGGCAACTAAAGATATCCCATTGTAGCTGACGATACTCTTCGTCTAGTTGACTACAAGACATTCCTCACTATACTCAACCGACCGGATGGCTTCAAACCCGCAGGAACGCCAGGTGCGTGATATTCCCGAACAGTTCGATGCGGCAGCTGATCATCACTTTCGTTGTATAATATTCCTTCCCACTGCACGCATTCCCCCTTCGATCGTCTTTGAACAGAGGAGTTCATCCGCGGATTCCAAGTATTCGACAAGGAAGGAAACGGTTTCATCGGCGCCGGCGAGGCATGTTCATACTGCTCGGCCATGCACCGCAACTAACGTCGTGATCTGCAGCTTCGATACGTACTGACTCAGCTTGGCGAGAAGATGACTGACGAAGAAGTCGACGAGCTGCTGAAGGGTGTTCAGATCGGAGCGTCAGTCAACTCAATGTGATCCTCCTCTATAGCCTAGTATGCTCACGAATCTTCAGGGATGGCAATGTGAATTACGAGTCGTTCGTCCGCACTATCCTCAGCCAATAGGCCAGAATGGAACCACATTGCACTGCAGAAGCTGCTCGGGAATGGTGAACTCATATGTATTTTGTACCTCGATAGCTACTTCTACGACGTCTGCAGCCTGCTTAGCCTGTACATGAATTGGCTCGACAGTCATCAGGTGAATGAAGGTACCAATAGCACCGTCCCGTATTACTTACCGGTCACGGGATTTGACTGGCTATGAGGTAAGAGCGCGAGCGTGCACCTTCCCTTGCGTGCCAGTGTCGCGCTGTACATCCTCGATCACTCCACCACTCATTGGAATCAATAACTCCATTCGTTCGGGATCCGACCACTGGTATATAACCCAAGGCCGCCCATATACTTCGGCTCTGTGTCTGCACGGAAGTAGGTATCCGACCGGAATACCGTCCTCACCGAACATCTCCGCTATCACGCGGACTCCCAGTGTTATACGGCGTTCGGCTATGGACGACCTTACCAAGACCCAGCGCGATGCCGTAGAGCAGCTTCAAACGCTCACCAATGGTTCCGACGCCGACGTGGCAATTGAAATCCTCAAGAGCGCCGGCTGGGACGTGCAGGTGAGCGCGTGTATGTATGCGTGGTAGACTGGCTATCTTATAGGCCCGGTAGGTCGCTGCAGAGATGATTTTTGACGGCCCTTCGGCCGGACAGTCCTCTGCTCCTGGTCCATCGCGTCCTCCCATTGAACAATTCGAGCTCGACGATTCGGAGCAAGGCCAAATCCTTCCGCGAGTACGTCCGCGCCTTGAACTGTGCTCAACCTCTAATACTCACGCTCCGAATATTAGGGCACCCCTACGTTCGTGACTCCACGTCAAAGCACCATTTGGACGATCCTATCATTCCCTTTCAATCTCTTGTCGAACATGCTTCGCTTCATCTTCGGCATTTTGCGTATTCCATTCCCTCGACTGAACTTCACGGGCTCTCTGTCTACGTATCGACCGCCGTCTGGGCCGTCTTTTGGCCAGGTTGACCCGCGTACTGCCGCGGATCGATGGGTTCGGGCGCTAGAAGAGGAGACGGGCGCAATATGTGCGACCGGCGCAGCCTCCGGTGTCAGCGCCAACGGGAACAGCACGGGATCCTCGACGCTCACGCACCGCCATGCGGAGGATGATGGACGCAAGTCACTACCAGATTTCGTCAGGTCGAGTTATGAGCAGGCGCTGAAGCTCTGCGAACGTGAGGCGAGGATTGGATGCATTGTACTCGTCAGTGACGAACACGACGACGTGCCGGAGTTTAAGAGGTAAGCGCCGCTCCATGGACTAATCCATATCTGACATTTTCGCGCGATACTAGGGTCACTCTCACGGATCCCAGGTTACTCCAACTGCTTTTTGACAACGACTTCGTCGTCTGGGGTGGCGATGTTCGAGATAAGGATGCATGGATGGGTATGTTGCGGTATCTCAGCCTCCCGGCATCTAGCAAAAGCTCATCGCGTGACGTAGCCGCTCAGAAGCTTGAAACTACCACATATCCATTCGTAGCCTTCGTCGCTTTGCAACCTCAGCGCGGAGCGTCGCGCTCCTCGAGCACGACCGGTAACATGACCGTGTTGTCCCGCCACCAAGGGCCCGCCACGCCTGATGCTGGCCCAACTTCCGCATCGAAGCTTGTCGCGCACCTGGAGACACAGCTCCTCCCGCGAGTAAAGCCGTTCTTAGACAGGGTTCGCGCCACGTTGCGAGAAAGGGAGCACGAACGTGACTTGCGGCGGATGCAAGAGGAGGCCTTCGAAGTTGCTGCGCGGAAGGACAGGGAAAGGATCGAACGCCGGATAGAGGAGGAACGCCGGCAGCAGCGCGAACAGCAGGAGCGCGAGCAGAAGGAGAGAGAGGAGCGCGAGAAGAAGGCCTCAGAAGAGCTGGAGAAAGCACGCTGGCAGGAGAAGAGGGGTGCTTGGCGCCGGTGGGCAAGGCGTGCCCTCGTACCCCCGGAAGCCAAGAAGGGCGGGATTCGAGTCACTGTGCGCATGCCCGATGGTTCGAGGCGGATCCGCATCCTCTCACCTGAGGACTCGCTCACCGGCCTTTACGCATTCGTCGACTCGCAATTTCTGCCGTCATCCCAATCACCTACGGACGACCCGACGGATGTGCCTCAGGGCTTTGAACCTGGAGACCCAGGCATCCAATCGCAGATCCGAGCTGTTGGTGGAGCAGACAGTTGGTGGGGATTTGAGTTATTCTTCGCGTACCCCCGAAAGGAGCTTCCTTGGGCACCCAACACGAAACTTCGAGACATTCCGCAGATGAATGGGGGCGCCCAATTAGTTGTTGAGAGACGACCTGCAGATGCTGGAGACGACGGCAGTGACAGCGATAGCTGAATCTTTTCGCGCAGTATCTTTCCCACACTTAATCTAGGATCTGGCTATAGTTACTCTCGAGCACACTGGACTTAATCTATAATGACATGGCTCGTCCGACCGATGCCTACTGAATAGTATACAGAGAGATGCAGAAAGTCCTTGGTATAGTACAAGGGCGGTATAAAGGATTCTAACAGGAAATTGGAGATAATGTGTTAAAACAAGAATCAGGCGAGATGCATCGACGGATAATAAGGAAGGCCAGCGCAGTCCGCTGCGAGGAACAAATCGATGAACCCGTTGGGCTCGTATTTGTCGATGTCTTGATATTGCGTGGTTTCCCACGTTTCAAACTTAAGCGCCTCACCTAGCTGGTCATTTTCCTTGTGCTTACGCACGCCGGCAGGTCGGTAGTCATCTTGACCAAGCAAAGGTCAGGGGGGGAGCAAACGAAGAGTGCCTTGATGGTACTCACGGGGGTATCCTCGGGATCGTAACTTGACCCAGTCACTGTGAACATTGACATGATTACCATTGGTGAATTCGGCAGGCGATATACTGTAAACTCACATATTGCTGAAGAGCGTATCAGACTTAATTGCTGATATGCAAGGTCGCCTTGACCATGCGTGGTCTAGCATCTGTGTAAAGACGGTAAGAACCATACCGTGACTTCTCCCTTGCCTATTTGCGACATACCAATTGCACTAAACGACGGGCGTTACCATCCCTGATGCGCCTCAAATGAAAGGCGAGCCTTTTGGCGTAGCCATTGAGACGGATGACCTCGCAGACACGGTCCGACAGTTCATCATCATGTGGTCCCAAGCCGTACTTCTGCGTAATGTCATGGAAGTAATTCTGCGAAGAGGAAGCCGTGTCGGTCAGCGGCCTATGGGAAAAAAATAATTCTTACTTTAGTATAGCCAAGATTGATTTCCAGAAAGACAACGCCAACCGCCCATATGTCCGACCTCCAGCTTGTGAACCCTGAGTTCTCGTCGACAGTTTCAGGCGCCATGTATCCAGGTGTCCCGCACACTCCGCGGGGGGTGAACGAATCAAAATACTGTCCTTGGGGACAAACGGTGGAGAGGCCAAAATCCGACAACGCAAGATGGCCCTCCGCGTCGACGAGGATGTTATCAGGTTTAATATCCCGGTGAACGATACTGTAGCCATGCAGGAATGCGATTGCATCGACCTTCGATCATTAGTGTTTAGTTCTTCTCCTCGTCCTAAGCACTCACCAATTCTGCCATGTAATAGAGTGTGTCATGGGGGGACACCACGCCTGAAGTAGCAGTTAGGCGGTATGAGAGCGTTTCGGAATACAGCGGCTGAGGTCCGGTTATGAATACGGTAACTGAGTCATCTAGAAACTATCAACGTACCATAGCGATGTAGACGTTGGTTTGATCTTGCCAGGAGCTTTCGAGGTGGCACAGGAAGGGAGACGAATCAAAGGACGCTATTCCTTTCAATATTTCAATCTCGTTGCGAATATCAATGATCGCATCCGATGCTCGAAATCCTCGCGCCTGCGCGTTAACCATGAGCTGGCGCTTATTGCAGGCCTTGATAGCTCTCTCGATCCCTGTCTCCTTGGACCTGGCAGAAAACACGCAGCCGACAGCACCTTTTCCTGTCAGAGTACAGGCAGTCCATGTATTGTTGCCGTCAAATAGCACGGGGGCGGGGGCCTTGGGCAAGGTAGACTCCGCGTCATCGTCGTCACTATTCAGCACAGGTGCAGTTTTCTCGTCCTCGTCCTCGCCCTTGTCCTCGTCTTCGCTGAGAGCAACCGCTGAATCCTCCGAGTAACGAGGAATATAAGCAAGATCGTCGCCGACTTTGATGTGGTCAAACTTTTCGACAGCGATTGGAGACGACAAGAATTCCAATCCTAGCGCGGTCCCGAGGTCGTCTTCGATCATGTGGGCACAAGTAGCAATTTTGTCTTCCTCCGTGCCGGGCCCAGGGAGTGCGGAGTCTGAAACGGCTTCGTCGATCAGCTCGATGGATGGGGCACGAGGGCGTTCTCCCGCACAGACAACGTCATCAACAAGCGAGGCAGGCGGGGTACAGGGAGTTGATATGGAGCTCTGAGATGATGCATCGGAGTCGAACACAGCGTCGGCGACTAGCAATGGAGTATGGGCATCTTCTCCCAAAGCCGTTGGACGACGGGGCTTGGTGAAGGTAGGGGGGTGCAGAGAGCGTTCATCGCTTTGAAGGCCAGCCACAATGGCGTCGAAGATCTTGCATTCGAGCTCTTGGCGGCGGCGGAGGCTGGGGTTGACCTTTGTCGCCGCTCCAGTAGCACACGCACCAGCCGAGTCCTCAACACAATCGCAGGTGGATATCTGACCGAGACCGAAAAGGGCGAGAATGGCGTCAAGCAGACGGGCCGCGCGAGCGAAGTAGTTGAAAATAAAGGATGTGACCGGGGGTGGCGTGAGAGGTGAGGGACCGTAAGTGGCGTGGATGCCAGTGCGGAAAGGGTCGCTCAGAGCAAGCTGAGCTCGCAAGAGCGACATCGGAATCATGGTATGGATGAGGTCGAGAGGGTGGCGGTTGAGGACAAGGAGGGCCAACAGAACGACGCAGGCTTATATGTCTGGGCATTGTCCTTGGGCCACAAAGCTGTTGATGATCGGTGGCTCCACACGGCCTGGGTGGCAAAGGTATTCAGGCAAGGTATCCATTTTCTTGATGTTCGCGCACGCTTGAGGACTGCATATCGAAGATGATAGACTGCAATTGCTATAGAGCAGGGCAGTATATCCTGCCTAGCCCTCCAAAGTTAGCTATACGAGCTGCCGTGGCGATGTCGAAGTGAGTCTCCAGACAATAAATGGAAGAACCGGTTGTGCTCACTGCATGGTGGCTGTTTGTCTGAGTGAGCGACCGAATGTGAGTAAGAGAGGAGATGTCGAGAGGCGTCGCTCAGTTACGTTCTTCGCTGGTGACAAAGTTGCCAACCCTTTGCTTTGTTGTCGTCGATAACGGCCAACTGGGTCCCCATAGCAACGCATACAGTTGGCGTTTGCGACTGCAACCCCGTGTTCGTTCAGCGTAAAGGCCACAGCAGAGCGTTATACATGACGATGTTGGGCTCGTCAGGGGCCCCAAAGGGCTCGCCCATTGACGGTCACGAAGCAAACGAATAGCTTGATCCGGACGTGTCCTCCAGCTTTCAAGCTCAAGCTCAAGCTTCAAGCGGGCAGCTATGACAACCCCGTCATCGAAGGCTTCAGAACAATCGCCCCTTAGAGCACAAGTATACGTCCACGGTGCACAATATGCGTTGGCAAAGGAGAACACTGCATGATCTCTGGGAAAATTCCCGCGTTCCGGGAGGACCAGTTGACCATTCCATTCAATAAAGATCTCTTCGACATCCTCAGCGCGCTACTTGCGGCCACTAGAGTTCCCGACATCCAAGCCAAGCAGGTGGTGCAAAAGTATCAGGTCAAGGAAAATGAGCTAATGCTCGTGGTGATGGGGGAACGGCAACGGCGAAGTCTTCCGACTCCTCGGGCCCGGCGCGGAGGCTATGCTCAGCCTTTCAGGCCCGCCCGCAGCCATGATATAGGCAACCCCAAACAAATCCGCGTTCGTTAAGTTATCTTCTCCAGTCCATTCCTTGTCGTCAACCATCCGCATCACCAGCAAGAGCGCCAGAACGAACACCTCTTGAGTCTTCAACTCGCCCTCGATCCTTTCCTTGCTCGCGTCGTACGACCCGTGCCTGCCACGAGGTGTGTTGTCTCGAACCGCAGCGACACGTAGACCCGCTTAACGCTCTTCGTGATGGCCAGGTGCACGACGGCGTCTTCCAGTCAGGTCGCGACCTTTCCGGAAGGCGGTGGAAGTGCATAACGTTCCCCTGAAAGGGAACAAGCCCGTGCTGCTGCCCATTATTGTCACAGCACCTTCCGCCGTACGTAAAGCCGTGGAAGTCACAACGACGTCCTCTATTGTCCACCTGCAATAAAGGTTCCACTCGCTGGTCAGTTGCGCGCTCCAACCGACGCACCCATATTGACAACGCTTGCCAGCGCAGCGCGCCCAACGACGACGAAGCACCTATAGCTATACATCATCGACGCTCGACTCACCCTCGACATACACTGCATTCACGCAATGGCCCACCGTATTCGCAGCATCCAAGGTTCCTGCTCTACCCCCTCGTCAGGGCACAGCGGCGACCTATTCTCTATGCCAGCAAGCCGTGCCGCACCTCCCCCTCCAGGACTTCCGTCACCGCGCGTCCGCGCTGCGGCATCGTCCGGGGCGGTTCGCACCTCACCCCACATGCGCCGTCCTTTACCCCGGCGTCCGCCCCCACCGCCTCCGCGCTTCAATGCGCTACAGCAGCAACCAGAAGATCCCTTCGCCGACAACTACGTCTTGCGACTGGCCATGCCTTCCGTCCCTTCGATGGAGATGTTACGGCAACAGGCGAGGGAGGAGCGGGATCGGCGCGCGCATCTCATCGCGAACCTCCTCCTCAGTCGTAAGCGCGCGAGGCCAATGCGGAGAAGGCCAGTCGACCCCGAAAGTGATCGACCCGAGCGGCCTTACGTGCGCAGCTCGCTCTCAGTGCCTGTGCACTAACGTGGAAGGTCTGGTCTGTCGTCGTGCAAAGGATAGTGAGTGTCTGCGCCAGGTCTATGACGTTGAACTATCACCAATCCTGATGGACTCTCACAGTACCACTTCACCGCTCACTCAAACGAAAGAGACCCATCCTTGGCGTACCTATTCATTGTACTCCATACTCGTACCACCAAACAGTCACTCATTGCATATTTCATCAAACGTTACAATTCGTATGTACCATTGCCATAATATAGGTCCGATAGGCTCGTGTGGCCTGTATATCCCCCCCGTGCATATACTATAGCCATACTAACTCCATGAAAGGATACGGCCCCCGGTGAATGGGCACTGCTACAGATCTCGCGACTGTCGTCGCATGGAAATCTCCTGCATCCTGACATGACTTTCCATCTGCTTCTTTGGCCATAACCACATCGCACCAGTGCTTTGTGTGGCCGGTTCGGTGTGGATATATGCTCTCAGCCTAAGAGCCGGAACTGTTCCGCACCTCTATATTGCGCGTTTGGTGTCAACGACACTATTGCGATACCAAACCTTTGCTTCGTCCAGTGCTTTGCGGAGCCTGAAACACTTGCGGATTTGGTTTGAACGCGCAAGGTGACACCTGCGAAGTCGAAGACGCTAGTAGGGCTCATGCCAATACACTGCGAGAAACGGTTCACAATACTACGACTGATACCCCCATCAGTTGATGCGAACTGCAGAGGCTTTGCAACATTTGCACGAGCAATCGATTGCATTCAACGACGTACGTTGCGTGAGTTGCTCATGCTCGTAGGCGCGTTGGTCTCCCTGATGACTGGCCATTGCCCAATATGTGTGGGGCTTGATGCAGAAATGCAGGCATGACATGCAGGACGCTCGTCCATGTATGAAGTACATTGCCGACGCACTAGAGCAACTGAACGGAATTTTAGCCTCAGCGCAGGATAAATGTAACCAAAATGCAAGTGCTGAGCGCTGATATCCGAGCCGTTTGTCAGGCTTCGGTGGACTGATGCTTTACTCATGCTGTCGTGAGCAGCAGGATGGACCACATTCAGCAGCAGCTCCGAGTAGTTGCTCAGTATACCCAAGCTCGGTGATTGACATCATCCATGTACAATTGCACTCGAAGAGACGGAGAAGAAGGGATGCTAATATTCCCACGCTCGATGTGTGGCGCTCGCCCGTACGCGTCATTCTGGCCCTGCGCGCTCCTCCTTCAAGCTCTTCGAGTGCCACTTCCATCCCTACGGCTTGTCCATAAACCGATCGACGATGACGACGATGACGCGGACGTTACAGGGGCGCAGTATATATACTCTCGGGCGATACAAGGCGTCCATCTCACCAACGACACTTGTACCGTACATCTTCCCCAATTATCTACTTGTTACGACTTTACGACACCATGGAACGCGCGACGTCTATCTTCGCTGCACTCGATGCTGGCAAGATCCCTAGCCAGAAACAGGTTGATTCCTGGATTGACTGGCTCATACACAGTGGCCTCGTGCAAGTGCGTGTCTGCGGCAGTGTCGAGGTTGCCTGTGCTGTCTGACCTCTTCCATTCAGGTCGAACCTTCTGGGAGCGGAGGAGAGCTCTCCGTCCAAGGAAAAATCCTGATTAACGATATAAGAGAGGTCCTCGAAGCGTATCGTGAGCTGGGCAACGAAGTCAATGGCAAGAGGTGTTTCCCATATATGGCTTGCGCATGCGCTGAGCTAGCTTGTCTCAGGTGATGATGTGATCCAAGACGCGCTATACCATCTGGGCTCGGGCGACCTCAAGAATACTGGCATTGACACCGATTCTATGGATGTCGATCTAGATGAAGGTGAGCGTGCTCCGCGGTGCAGATAACCTGTCCGTTAAACCAGTTCACAGCTACGCGCGATATCAATGCACTTCGCGCGTCGTTGCGCACGCTCATCTCCCACCTATATGCACACATTTCGGTAGAAGGACAGGGTCTGTTCTATGACTTCGCCAGCTTTACCCGCTTAACGTTGGCGGATGGTGCGGAGGTAAAGCCAAACGATCCCTTGGAAATGATATGCTCAATCAATGACACCCTTTCCTTATAGCTGATCGAGCGAGCTGCTGCCTCCACCAAGCAAACTTTACGCGAAATTGACTCCGAGGTGCAAAGTGGCGAGCGGAACCCTGGGACCGGCACAAAGGTGAATATTCACCGAGCCATGTCCACAACCAGTGGCACTAAATGTATACCCGTCATTTTAGCGTCCCGCCGACGGTGATCCCGAGGACGCGGATGCGCGAGTGAAGTTCGAAAAGACGATGGATCAAGTACGTTCTGTACCATGGCCTTCCTTCCATATATTTGAACCACCGATTACCAGGTCAAGGTCGCGGGCTCGAATGTCATCGGCGCAGGCCAGAAGGTACAAAGTGGCGCACAAGATATATCCGAACGCAGCAGCTCTAGGCTCAACGATGCGTACTATAAGGTCAGTTGACCCTCGTTGATACCGACTGTGTCACTCCTTCTGAATTATTTTGTACAGATGTGCGATCGTGCCCAGTCCGACAAAGACTATCAGCAGGCCGTCAGTACGATCTTCGACCTCTTTCAGAAATGGCTGGACAAGGCTCTCGAAACCGCTGCGGATGTCAATGCTGATACATCGCTCGAGACATTCATTGATGACCCGACACCCGAGCAACACGTACCCAAAGCGATCCGATCGCTTCGTACGCTCATCGAGCGTCTCGCCGGTGATAAGCCTCTCGACGACTTGCTCGCTGCGCTCCGCACCTGTGCGGCGGACATACGCACAGATAGCGATACCCGCAAGTGGTTCGACAACTTCTTCAACTACATGCGCAAGAGCTTGAAGGAGCCCGGTTTTGTCCGGAGTGAGGAGAGCTCGCAGCAATACGAGTACGTGCTATCCTAATTGATACTGATCGGTGTATCTGAATGCCACCCTAGTGACCTTCGCGAACGCTGGCAAGCGTTGCTCGATGCCGACTCTGACTACGGCCGCAAGTGGAAAAAGGATGTTGACGGCTTCAAGGGTGAAATCGACTCCTTCGAGCAAGGGATTCGTTCCAATAAGAAGCTCGACCGCGTACGCAAGGCGCACGTGAAGCTGCAGAAGGATATCGAGGAGGATATGTGGATCGCGCAGACCGCCGCGAGCGGCGTACAGAAATCAGCCCAAGTGGCTGCCTCCGGGCTTGGCTCGGCTCTCAGTCAGAGCACGTGGATCCTCCAGGACATGTTTAATGCCTACCTGCCTCGGTTACTCGGCTTGCTCAAGGACGTGCCGATCCCGAGAACGGAGTACAAGGACAAAGACACTGACTTCGTGCTCGAGGACCTTGACATTTCAACGTTGTCCCTCCTCCCTGGTCATGTCTACATTCGCAACATCACCGACGTCGATATCTCTGCCTCTGCGGCTGGGCAAGCCCAGACTGCCATGGGCGCCTACACCCACATCCATGCTACAGGTGTTCAGCTTCAACTGAAGGAAGTGTCGTTCTACTACTTGGATAAGTCTGCCACCGTCGGGCCTTCGGAGTTCACGGGCATCATGGAGGTTACCTTACCGCCGAAGGGTATCGACATCGATCTTCGTGTGCGTATGCTGCCCAACACAGCTTCCGGTTTGAAAGAACGCGAGAAGCGTGGAGGTTTCCACAAGATCGAGGATGTCAAGGTGGAAGTCACGGACGAGGTGGACATCAACATCAAATCGTCGAACCACTCCGTCCTTGTCACCGTCTTCAAACCCCTCCTTGTCTCTCGTTTCCGCAGTACTCTCGCCACCACCCTTGCGGAGCAGATCAAGGCTTCGCTCGAGTTCGCCGACCGTCTCGCTTGGGATGTCGGCTGTCGCGCCGAAGTCTTCGGCGACACCGGCCTGCCGAGAAGCGCTTCCATCCTTGCAGCGATTTGGAGCGAGATCGGGCACTATTCTAAAGGTCAGGGTGGTGCGACCAGTGGTTGGCGCGCCACGGGAACCGGCTTCATCAAAGGCGAGAAGGGCGATGACTTCCAGATCGCCATGGGTGTCGAACCTCAGATCTTGCCCGGCGAGAAGCGGGGCCCGAAGGGCACGTTCTCGGAGCCTGCTGCTGAGAAGGTGAAGAGGGCCGCGGCAAAGGTTGGCGAGGAACTTGACATCGATGTGCAGGACGTTCAGAGCTCGGCGCAGGAGGGCGCGCAGAAGGGAGCTGAGACCGCAAAGAAGGCGGGTCAGGTTGCTGCAGACACGTTGAACGAGGGTGCGCGTAAGGTGAGGACCTTCCGAGAGTCTGTCGAGGCGAAGGTGGAGCAGGAAAAGTCGAGCGAGGGATGGAGGAGCAGCGCGTTCGACTTGTGATTTTTTATTGAATCTCAGAATATTTGCTTCCGTTCCGACACGATATCTTTTGTAGCCACCGCCGACACATGTAGCATCCTCCACGCAAAATGTACTTGTAGCTATACACGATGTGATGCCAACAATATCCTCTGCATATCGATTTGATGTGTGGCGCGCCATCAGCGTGGCGTCGCCCCGGATCTTCGATCAAATTCAACCCGAACACCTGTTTCTTTCCCTCGTCGATTGCACTGGATCGTAATCCACCGACCAAGACTTGTGTAAGCGCATTGCTTTGGGCGACACAATTGCCTTGGTATTCTCTTGTTGTCCTGGATCTCAGATAACACCCGATTTGGACCAGTTACTTATGCTTATTGTATCTGGACTTTACAAGACAGCACCGCAAACCTCGCGATGACGATCGTCGTGCAGGCTTCTATTCATCGTATACACAACAACAAGCCCTAGTACTGCACTTTTACTGGAGTCTTGTGTTCGCTCGTGTGCGTCCTGGACGACGGACTGCATTCAACCGTACCGCGCCTCGGCACACATCGCTACCTCCTCGTACAACGGCCAAAGCGAGCGAACAAGGTGATCATGAATAAAAGGCGCGCTCTTTCACAGTTGAACGATGCAGGTGCATCCTCTCCGCCACGATCCTATTTGCATAGCTTATCTGCACAAGCGACCTACCAGACCACCCCACCCCTCACCTCGTAGTACCTCATGGAACCCCTCAAACACGATCGCAAACAAATTAACTTGCCCGTTACGCCACCCTTTACCCCGGAGACGCTCAAGGATTCTACCCTCGAGGATGCCACCGTAAGTGAAACGTAGCCGCGCGTCCTAGTAATCATCCAAACCTGATGATTTTGCTAGAACTCGTACGACAACTTTGTAACGTCATCCGACGAGGAGGAGTCACTTGACGACAAGGAACGCGTTCTCGCAAAGGGTATCGCATCGCCGCTCTCCGATGCTTCTGAACTACCGCCCCGTGGCCCGTCTCGGTCCCCGGAAACTCGACTTCGCCACACCGGAAAGCTTCGCCCCAGAATTCTCGTCGAAAGTCCCGCCTCTCAAGCCACCCAGCCCCTGCTGAACGACTCTCCTATCCACGACCAACCAAGCTTCGAATATGGCGCAAACATATACTCCATATATACCTTGAACATACGTTCTGCCTTAGACTCTGTCTCCTCCTCTCTCGTTACTGTCTACAGCTTCATCGCCTCTGTCGACGTCACCAATCTCCTTGATACCCTTCGCGACGTCTCGTATACCCTGATTCCCTTCATCTCCATTTTCTTCCTATATGTTATCTGGACTCTGCACTACGTCCTCCTGTTTGTCAGTATGGCCATCAAGCTTCTGGTCATTGTCGCCTTCGACTCTGTTTCAATTGCCTGCGCGCAGCTCGCTCACCACGTCCACACTCTCGACCCCCGCATCGTGGATCGTTCTTCCGCTCTTGGTCTTGACCTCGACCTCCTCACCCGTTTCGGCCCCGAGTATGCAGGAAGGCTGAAGCGCGGTAGTTCTAGAACGAAGACGAAGCAGAAGAAGACGCGGCGGCTCAGTCCGGTGGCTGCTGTGCGCGCAAGTAGCTTCTCGGACATGGACGACTCTTTGTCCGACTATAACGAATCAGAGCCGCTCGTTCCGGAAGTGCTGGGTGAACCTCTGTACAACTCTCCCGCGTCCATCGAAGCACCCCTTCCTGCTGCCGCTGCCGACGAGCACCCGGCTTCGCCACCAAATGAAGTGCGCGACGAGGGGGCAGTGGCTGCACGCACGTCCCCCGAAGTTGACCCTCACTTCGTACGACTTATGGAGAAACTTGTGGCATCTGGAAAGCGACAGGGCGAAGGCGTCCCGGCTCAATCTACGCTTGATGCGAAGAAAATCGCCCCTCTGCCCCGCCGCGCGCGCCTTGCGACAGGGGGGAAGCAGAAGCAGCATGGGCAGGCGCCGGAGGTGCCTGAGGGTCAGGATAAGGAGGATATCACGGACGCGCTACAGCTTCCCCCGCCTAAGGCGGACGAGCCTGTGACTTCCACAATTCCGGCCACGGATGCGAATGCTGGTCTTGGTCACAAGCGATCCCGCGAAGATGATGCAACTCCCGCGCAGCTGGATAAGACTGAATCGGCGCAGTTTCCGACGTTGAGCTCGAGTCTTTGCGTTCAGCCAAGCCAGTCCCTCGATGCCTCACGAGCTGAGGAACCGTTAGGAAATGGTCAACACGGCCCCGGTCCTGCGGCGGATGCTACGCAAGCCCCCGCGGCTCCGCCGGCACTTGCACATGCGCGCGCGTCCCACCCGCACTCAGCGCATCTGCTTTCTTCCAACGAAGTGCTCACTCACCCTATAGTTAAGGAGAAGCGATGGAGGATTCTGGGCAAACTGGGCGAGGGTCACTTCGGGCGCGTGTATTGTGCCGCAATGGGTCTCGGCTACGAGCCAAGCGTGGCGATCAAGCAAGTGTCGAAGGCCGAGTACATGGCGATGCACCGGTCATTGGAATATCTGCACAAGGAAATCGAGGTATTGATGATGACGACGCGCCAATCAAGCAGCCTGCTGTTGCAAGCGATGTGGTGCTCCTTTGAGGACCCGACGTCCGTGTTCATCGTAATGGTCAGTTTTGTCGGTCGTGCCTGATTTCTATCCTGCGCTGACCTCTCGGATGATACAAGCCTTTGCAGCGCTGCAGCTTAAGGGACAGACTAGCGATGTCTAAGGACACGCCGATCACTCCTGGCGATCAAATTCTATACATGGCCGAGATGGTGCGACTCCGGGTTTCCCTTAATCGGAGAGTTGATACTCCCAACTCATTCTCATGACAAAATAAACAGGTGCAAGCGCTCGAAGACCTACACGCTCTCAATATCGTTCACCGCGACCTCAAACCGGACAACTTCCTCCTCAACAAGAAGGGGCACGTCGTGCTCTCTGACTTCGGCGTCGCACATCAGTTCGGACACTCGCATCGCTCCATGTGGAAGCTCGGCGGGGCAGCGGGGGACTTCTATTACATGGCCCCGGAGATGCATCCTATTTCTCCTCCCGGAGATCCTGTTGTGAAATTTGGAAGCTACGACGAGCGCGCCGACATCTGGAGCCTGGGCTTGACCTTTTTACAGATGGCTCTTGGGCTTAAGAAGGTGCGTTCATCGCGAGGTTTTATATGTCAGATATGCCGGTGACGCTCGATTATGACAGAACTTCTTTATCGCGATCATGGAGCAGGATGGCGGATCTAGGCATGTTGAGGGGCCTCCTTCGTTCGAGGCCATCCAAGGTGCACTCTGTGGATTACAAGACTCCTATCTGCATAATCTGCTCGTTTGGGTGAGGACTCTTTGCTAGCGTGGTGTAGAATTTACCATTAACGTTCGTCTCCAAGATGCTGCGAAAGGATCCTGAGAGCCGTCCGTCCCTGACAAAGGTCAAACACCACGATTATTTCCATAATGTGTACGTGACAGTGAAAGACATCCGAATATATCGTTTTCCTGACTTCCGGTTTAGTAACTGGGAACAGGTCAAGTCTCATTCGTTCGGAGATCGTGAGTCGTTATCCATGAATACCTCATTCGATCGTTGGCGGATGGACTGACCTCTTTCCTGCCTTTTCCGGTCGCAGCGTCGTTCAAGCCCGTCCTACAGTTCGAAACCACGAAGGAGTCTAAACCACTACCATCAGAAACGGAATTGCATGATGCGGCGGGCCATCCCGTCCGCGAACGTGTGGACTGTCCCATCTTCAGTCCCATGAACTACGACATGTTTCCTGCAGTCGATGGAGGGTCTATTCAGGCATAAGTCGCATCGTCTCTCCTACTGACAGTGATTGCTCGTCTTGTCCGTAATCTCCTCTTCCGCTATCGTTGGTTTCGTTGCTTTTACGAACAAGGAGATCTTGGCCGGACTTCCTCTACCCCACTAGCTATAGCCATGTAATTACCGTGCGTTGCATTACGGGATGCGGACGCCGCTTGCTACAACGAAGTTCCGGTGCAATAACGGAAACGATTCCGGGTACGGTCAGATGCCTGAAGATACTGATTGCTTCTGAAGCCTGCAAATACGGAGCAGGTCGACACGTCGTCGGTAACCATATATTAGCTTGGCTACCAACACCGTCATGCAAGTCACGGACAAGCGTTTTCCAGAGTATCGTGGGTGCATGCAGCGCGGGTTAGCTGAGCATCAACAATCAATATATACGAGCCTGCAATGAGGTTTTGGGCAAACGAATACAGTACAGATGTATATTTCTCACAATGCACAGGGTTCGGCCTCGAAACGGCCAGTATGCGGTCTTAACAACTGTACATGCCTGTCTTGCACGCTTCAAGATCCGCCTAGAGTCGCAGGGAAGGCGCAAGAAACGCAATTCATCCTTGATGTTGGGTGGTCGGAGGGAAGCGCTTATGATCAGGGAGTTGCCGGACGGAAGAACACCAGCCTTGACTTCCCTCCCTTGCTCCGTAGTCGATATCGATCATTATTCACCAGTATATCTGGCTTGTGAATGCACGTTGCGTTGGGCGAAGTTGCCATAGCTTTACGTACTTGTAACTTATGTGCGTCTTGCAATTGCTGTCCTCAACGGGTTGTTCCCTCAACGCCGATTTCAAACTCAGCCAGCCTGTCCTATTGTACTTACTACCGCAAGTTCAACGGTCTTTGCGACGATGAAGATCACCTCCGCCTCTATTCATCACATCTATGGTAACAAGCCGAGGACTGCAATTTTTGTTGTGTCTCTCGTGCCCGTCCCGACGACGGAACGGAAGACAATGGACGAATCTGAGATCTATCCTTCGCTGTGGGCGTCCGCGATGCATTCGTGCACAAGGGCCAATGCGACCGACCATCATCATCCATATAAAGGTCGCTCTTGTGTATGCCAAACGGTGCAGGCCTAACCTCCCTGCCGCGAGCCCCACTGCATCGACGACCTGCCAGACCACCTCCGCTCGACAGTGCCCTCATGGACTCCCTCAAGCCCGATTACAAGCAGTTCGGTCTACCCGTGACTCCGCCCTATACTCCAGAGACTCGCAAAGAACCAACTGTAAGTCGAACTTGTACTTGCATGCTTGGAACCAAACGAACATCGATGCATCTGCTAGAACTTGCCCTTCGATCTCGACTCTTCTTCGGACGAAGAGCAAGTACATGATGAAGAGGATGACGAGAAGGAACTTGGAGAGGGCTTGTTATCACCCGCCTCCGACGCGCCTGAACGTCCGCCCCGTAGCCCTGCTCGGCCTGCGGGAAGCTTAATCCGACATACCGGTATAGTTCACCCTCCATCCCCGCTCCGTAATGTCTCCCAAGCCACCCAGACCTATCTGGACGACCTCCCCATCCACGACCCGCCACGCATCGAACATAATGCAAACACAAACCCCATTCAGGACGTGGATATACGCCTTAATCTGAATTCATCTCCCTCCTATCTCTCCACGGTTCACGCTCTAATCCCAGCCATTGACGTCGCCAAACTCCTCGATACCCTCCGCGACGTCTCTCATACCCTGACACCCTGCGTATCTGTTTTCACTCTCTACGGCCTCTGGATCCTGCACTACGTCTTCTTATTTGTCAGTATGGCCCTCAAACTCCTCGTCGTCGTCGCCCTCGACTCGTCATCCGTCGCGCTCGCCCAACTTGCGCACCATGTTCAGGGTCTCGATCCTGGCGTCATGGGCCGCTCTTCCGCAATGGGGCTCGACCTCGAACTTTTCACCCGATATAGTGCTTTGAGTGCAGAGCCGTCGCAGCGCGACCCCCGCAAGACGAAGAAGAAGTCGAAGAGCAAGCGGCAACTGAGCCCCGTTACCAACGTGCGCGCGAACAGCTTTTCGGACGTGGAAGATGCTGTGTCCGCGTACAGCGAGCAGGAGTTGCGCACTCCGGAATCGTTGCGTCAGCCTTTCTGTAATTCACCTGCACCGAATCAGGACCCCCTTCCCGACACCGCCGCCAATGGCGACGAGAGCCTACCCTCCCCGCCGAAGGGGGTTGGCGAGGTGGAGGCTATGGCGGCTCCACCGTCTCCTATGCTCGATCCTACTTTGCATCCGGAGGCACAAGGAGGGGTTGTAACACGATTTCTGGACGAAGTTATGGCTCTGCAGCTGGACGGACTAGATGCCGCAGCTCAGCCTGTGCCGACCGCGAAGCGACCCACGCCTCTGCCCGTACGGGCGCGAGCAGTGGCTGCTGCACGGAAGCAGAAGCAGATGCTGCGCGCTGATGAAGAAGCGAAGGCCCTCGTGCACGTCGAGGAAGTCGAGAAGCAAGACATTGGAGACGTGCTTCAGCCCGCTCTGCAAGCTCCGAATGTTCCACCCGGACTCGTGCCTCAGGTAGACCAGACGGCGGGAGCTGCGGGATCCGGTCCTAGAAATGATCGACCCGAGGAGGAACATGGCGCCGCCACGCACAACGACCCCTTGCCTGTGGCGGTTGCAGCTGAAGCGCAAGCCCTTGGCCAGCCTGCCCCCCACCCGCTCGCGGCGAGTCAACTCTACACCGGCGACGTGCTCACCAACCCAGTATCTGGGCAGCGATGGGCGATTTTGGGAGTGCTCGGCAAAGGTGCCTTCGGCCGTGTGTATTGCGCAGCACCACTCCCGAACTTCAAGAAGATCGATACGGCGATAAAGCAGGTGTCTAAGGCTGAATATCTGGATCATTCCGGATCGTTGGGCTTCCTGCACACCGAGATATCCATCATGATGAAGACGACACGCGAATCGAGCAGCATGTTTCTGCAGAAGATGTTGTGCTCCTTTGAGGACGCGAGGTCTCTGTACATCGTAATGGTAGGGGTTCCGTTTCGCATCTCTGACCGTGGTATGAGTACCCGTGCTGAAACAGAGGCATCAATCACAGCCGTTGCAACATAGCAACTGGACGAAACGGATGGAAGAGCGTGCAGTGAACCCGATTACTGCGACCGATCAAATCATCTACATGGCCGAGATGGTACGCCTTGGCCAGCGTCGTACCATTCGTCGAGTCGGCCGCCGCTAACGCTCTTATGATAGGTGCAAGCGCTCGCAGACCTACATGCGCTGAATATCGTGCACTGCGACATCAAGCCGGATAACTTCCTCCTGGACGAAAGGGGACACATCGTGCTAACCGATTTTGGCATCTCCCACAACTTCGGGCACTCGTACCGCCCAATGTGGAAGTGCGCTACACGAGGAGGAACGAAGGGCTACATGGCCCCAGAGCTGTTCGACCCGTCCCCGACCGATTCTGCTTACACTAAGTACCGCAGCTTCGACGAACGGGCTGATATCTGGTCGTTGGGCATGGTGTTCGCGGAAATTGCTCTCGGATTCAACTCGGTCAGTCTACTCATCACGAAGTCCGTGTTTCCTTTCTGACGCTGTACCACGATAGAACCTGTTCGTGATGCTGCGTATGGAGGATATGGAGCATCCTCATCTGCAATGGCATGAACCAGAGCGGGACGATGTGTTAGTGCATCACACAAACTCTCCGTCGATTGAGGTTATCCGGGGGATGCTGTATGGGATGCGGGACTTCGAACTGCGGGGTCTCGTGCTCTGGGTGAGGCATTCCCCGTTCTGGCGCTGAGCGCTGTTTCGTTTATTCACGTTCTTGTCCAGATGCTGCAGAAAGATCCCGCGCGCCGTCCCACTCTGCGGGAAGTCATGGAGCACCCGTATTTTGCCAATGTCAAGATGTGAGCGATCCCGTTTGACTCTCTATCGAACCTATACGTTCTCTGACAGCATGATCAGCGAGTGGGAACGGATCAAAGACAAGTCTTATATTCGTAAGTCTTCCATTACCGAGCACTATTGGCAACGATCAAACGAGGTCTTGTTTGACAGTGTCGTACATACCCGAGATACATTCCACGATGTCGATACCGAGGGACCCTCCGCCCCCGAAGATTGACGGGGACAAACGCGATGCGGCAGGCTACCCCGTTCTCGGAGACACCGTAAGATGTCCCTTCTTCAGCCCCATGAATTACGATGCGTTCGAGAACCGTCGCGGTGGAGGGACACTACGACCGTAAACTGTCAAATGCTCGTGCTATCTGTATCCTCGTTTCGCGCTGCAAGTTATCCTGCTGTGATCACGGACAATGTCATTGTACCTGGACTCTTGCTCTCCTACTCGATGTTCACAATATAAATACCCGTACATCGATTATATCCTCGTCAGAAAAGTGTAGGGACAAACAGGTATACACACATGGCGTAGATAGTCGCACGGCCCGCGATGTCGACCCGACGGTGCTTGACGATGCCGTCGACAACGCGGACTTGAGCAACCAGCCTGCTACCACCTGCGCTGTCGACTTGAACCTGCGAACTCACAACGCCAGTAAGATCCTCTCCAGACTTGGCTTTGCGTTGCGCGGAAATTCAGCTCTCGTCATCCAGTGCTCTGCTGCTGATATCCCGAGGTGAGCCGATTTCGAACTCAGACAATCCTCATTGTCCTTACCTCGCAGCCATCCACAAGAGCGACAATCCTCGCCTAGCATCTCGTTAGACGTCCCCGTGCGACTCTCCTGCAGCGATCCGACCGTGTACTATCACCCTCCTCCCGCTTCCTCCTGTGGCGGTCGTCCTCTACCATGCATCGCAGTCGACCGAGCAACGCCACCCCGTACGGACAATGGACGACTTTGCTCTCTTTCGAACTCCGAACCGACGGGGCCACAGATATCGGATCTGAGATTCCAGTGGCAAGGCCCCGCCCCGTCGGCTAAGCATCTTGCGTGCAAGGCCACAGCGAGCGACAAAGACGATCGAGTATAAAGAACGTTTACAGACCAAGGATGCAGCACTCGTCTCTCTTTCACCAACCGCACCAACCAACCCATCCGGATCTCTCCCGCGCTCGATAGTACCCCATGGACTCCATCCAATCTAATCGCAAGCAGAACGGCGTGCTAGTGACCCCGCCTTACACCCCCGGCAAACAGCAGGACTCTGTCCTCGAGGACGCCACCGTAAGTCTACGCGTCATTGATTCGCGTGTCTATGAATGTCGACGCGTCCGCCAGAAGTCATATGTCGACATCGGCAACTCTTCCGACCAAGACAACAAAGAACATGCTCCTGGAAAGCGTGTCGCATCGTCGCCCCCGGAGCGCCCGCCTCGGAATCCGCATCGCCGCTCTCCACCCCCCTACGATTACGTCTCAAAAGCCATCCAGACCTCCTTGGTTGACCTTCTGGCATTCAAGTGGCGCGTCAAATGCAATGCCTACATACGCGCCACTCGGAAAACAATAACCTCCCTCCTCGAAACCGTTCGCGTTCTCGTCCTGGATCTCAAAGCCAACATCGTGAAACTTTATGATATCCTTCATGACTCCTCACACAAGTTGATACCCTTCATACCCGTCCTCACACTCTACAGCCTGTGGGCCATGCACTACGTCTGCCTCTTCGTCGGCATGGCCATCAAACTGTTCATCATGCTCACCGTCGATTCCTTCGCCGTCCACTTTGCGCAGCTCGCTCACTATGTCCACGAGCTCGACAAGAAGATCGCGAGCCCCTCCGCCCTCAAGCTTGACCTTTTCACCCAGTTCGGCATGACCGACGCCGCGAATCTCTCCGCCGCGCATTCTATGACACGGCAGATCGTGAAGACGCAGCGGCTGAGCCCCGTCGATGACATGCGTACGAGCAGTTTCTCCGACCTAGAGGCCAAGTTGCCGCCCCCTTCTCCCAACGACGAAGTTGAACTCGAGTTGCGTACTCCAGAGTCTTTACGCCAGCCTTTGGGCGATTCGCCCGCACCCGTCGCGGCTTCGTTGTTAGTCATAGAGGCGGATTCAACCTCCCGTTTCTCAACCGACGAGGACGAGACCGAGCTGTGCACCCCGGAGTCTTTGCGTCAGCCTTTGGGCGATTCGCCCGCTCCCGTTGAGGCCCCGCTACCGCCCTCCCCGACTCCTCAGCCGCGACCACGCGGTCCACCGTCATCCCGCTTTCCGATAAACGAGGACGAGATTGAGCTGCATTCTTCCAAGTCCTTGCACCAACCCTTATGCGATTCGCCTGCACTCATCGTGGGTTCTGTAGTCCGCGCGGCTCCTCTACCCCCACCCACATCCCGCTTCTCGGTCGACGACGAGAATGAGCTGCGCACCCCAGAGTCCGCCCCGCACCGAACCCTTTGCGACTTACCCGCACCTACCCCGGCTCTCCTGCCCCCCGCCGCTCCTCCTGCACGCCCGCCCTCTCCACCGCAGCAGGTACGTGAGGCGGTGGCTGCCGTCGCCGCCCTCCCTCTTTCGCCTCCGCTCGACCCGCGTCTGCCTCCGGGATTGGCGCTGCAGCAGCTACTCAAACAGCATCCCCTTGCCGACAGGGCACAGGCTCCCGCCCAGCCTCTCCCAGATGCCAACGCGAACAAAATCGTTCTCCGCGGGGCTCGCCCGGCGGCTGCAGTTAAGGAGGTCGATGAAAACGTCGTACATGGGCCGACAGAGGTCGCAGGTGACGCAAAGCAGGCTCATGCGAGCGCGTTCAAGATGGTCCGGCATTTGGCGCACGCGCCTCGCAAGAGGGTGCCCTTCGGAAACGTGGCGAACGCGCCAGTCCCACAAGCGACACCGGCGGCGGCGGATGCAATGAATCTCGTCCCTAGGCAAGCCGCACCCACCCTCCTCGAGCCGCATGCGATCAGGTCTCGGGCTCGCCGCGTGGCTCAGGCGCAGGCCGTGCCGGTCCTCCCGGCGGCGGGTGCGGTGGCTGGTCCAGGCTCGCGACGAGCACAGGGGGACACCGTGCTCGAACCGCACGCAATCAAATCCCGAGCTCGCCATGCCGCTCCGGCACAGGCCGTGCCGGTCCCCCAACCAACGGGTGCGGTGGCTGATCCTAACTCGCAACGAGCACAGGGGGAAACCGTCCTCGAGCTGCACGCAATCAAATCTCGAGCTCGCCGTGCCGCTCAGGCGCAGGCCGTGCAAGCCGCAGTGGCGCATGAGGAGGTTGAATCGGACAAGCAACGAGAACAGGGCGCGACGTGGCTCGAGCCGCATGCGATCAAATCCCGAGCTCGCCGCGAGGCTCGTGCTCGGGCAGCCGAGGCTAGTCCGTATGTGGCGCTCGCGCAACAGGACGTCGTCGCACGGCGCGCTGTAGCGGATCCTTCCCCGGTGCTCGCCAGGAAGCTGCGCTTGGTGGACCATCCTTCGGTAGCGTACCCTGCGGCACCGCCGGGTCTCCCTGCCCCGGCGCACAAGCGCAAAGGCACGCTGATCGCCAGGTACCCACCGCGGGAGCTCCACACCGGCGATATCCTCTGCGATCCCTCGAGTCAGCAGCAATGGCGCATCCTCGGTGGTATCGGAAGGGGCGGGTTTGGGTCGGTGTATTGCGCCGAGTCGCTCCCTGGCGGAGGCCCGGACGTGGCGATCAAGCAGTTGCCGAAGGCGGCGGCGATGAGGCGCGATGGGTCGTTGCGGGACGTGCATAGAGAAATCACGGTGTTGACGATGGCGACAATGTCGAACAGCCCGCTGTTGCAGAAGATGATCTGTTCGTTCGAAGACGCGACGTCGGTGTATATCGTGATGGTAAGCAGCGATCTGCCTATCGCAGGTGTTCGGTTCGTATACTGACGAGATCTTTCCAGCACCTACACGGATGCAGCTTGAGCGCGCGGATGGACCTCGCTAAACGGTGTGCACCGATCGACGACGTGGACCGGGCCATCTACATGGCTGAGATGGTGCAGGCCGTCGAGGATCTGCACGCGCTCAACGTCATCCACCGGGATATCAAACCGGATAACTTCGTCCTGACCGCGACGGGCAACGTCGTCCTGACCGACTTTGGCGTTGCGCACGTGTTCGGGCACTCGGTCCGTGAGCTGTGGAAGGCGCCGCTTTGGGCGGGCACGGCGGGATATTTGGCGCCGGAGATGGATTCCGGTAAACCGGACGGCGAACAGAGGGGTCACGGCGCGCCCGCAGACGTGTGGTCGTTGGGTATGGTGTTCATCGAGCTCGCTTGTGGTTTCGATCAAGTGCGTATAAATGCTCCCGTACATTTGTTTTGAGTCTGATGCTGACGCTGGTATGACGGTAGGGCTTTTTCGCTGATGTGAGGGCCAGGAATGGCGAGCGACCGTTGGCTGCTGACGAAGCGTGGGCGGCGCCGCCCTCTATCGACACTATTCGCGGCGCACTGGCCATGTTGCCAGACCGCCTTCTGCGGGATCTCCTGTTAGGGGTGGGCTTTCCTTGTTCATATCATTGCTCGAAGCTTGACTCACGTCGCTGTGATAGATGCTGAAGATGGATCCTGCAGAGCGCTTGGACATTGCCGCGATCAAACGACACCCGTATTTCGCGCAAATGTAAGCCAGTCACTTATCGTTTTCCCAGGAACGTTTTGACCGACCGCTTTGCGCCACCAGTGATTGGGAGACGGTGATGGCCCATGGCTACAAGAGTGAGTTCGACGAGCTGTTCCCATTGACTCGGAGGACGTCGACTGACGTTGTCGTCATTTAGCGGATTTTACGCCCACGTTGGAAATCACCTCGCTGCCGCCTCCGCAACAGCACCTCGCGCAGTCTCGCATCCGCGGCGCGACGGGCGAGCCCCTGACGTGCCCATGCTTCAGCCCGATGAGCATTGTCCTCCGCCCCGACGTTCCGCGCGAGCGAGTGGCGATCGACTACGTCATTCGCTGATTCTCGCCTTTGTGATATTGATGTTGCTCTGATGTATTTTGTAGTTTAGTGTATTAGTCGTGCTAGGTTTTTCATATTCATCTAATCAGTATCTCGGGCCGGCGTTTTCCTCTCTCCGCCGGGAAGGTTTTATCAGGCGCCAGATAAGCGCCCGTCAACATGTTGAGCGACCACGTGCCCCAGGCGCGGGCTCTTGAAGCTCGTCGCGGTGCGATTGTGCTGCGAGAGCCGATCTCCTATACCGCCTGCCAACCTTGCCTGCCCTCCGCTCTCGTCTGTTTCCTCGCGCACCAACGAGGGAGCTAGTGTTGGATCCACGAAGGCCGATTTGTCTGGCGGCACCATTGATCTCTGGGCTAAGCGACCCTGCACATATCTTAATACAACAGCCCAGGGACTGTTGCCCGTAACATCGGCGAAACAGCCATGTCGGCCGCTCTCAACCAGCAGGCCGACACCTCAGGCCAATCTTCGGCGACACTCCCCGACTTTTCGCTCGGCTCCCTCGTCTCCGGCATATCCACTCCTGGCCGCAACGCCCGCATCCCCTCCGGCTCGACCGCCCCCTCTTCCGCCCCCGTCGCCACCCCTTCTCCACCCACCCTCTCTCGCAATGGACCCGTTTTCAAGCGCCTGGGCAGTATGGCTTCGTCGTCTCATCGAGACTTGGATGCGGATGATGGAGAGGGCGGCGTATTGAATACGCCCGACAAGGAGAAACGGTGGGAGGACGAGCCGGGAACGCCTATGCCAGGTCGGGGCAAGCGCTCGCGATCGAGCGTTGCCGGTCCCAAGGCACCCACGCTTCGCGACCAGGAGAAGGTGCGTTCCACACCCCCACAACCCAACCCACTCGACTCACCCCGCGCGACCTAGCAAATCGACAACCTCAAGAAGGAAAACTTCAACATCAAGCTCCGCGTGCACTTCCTCGAGGAGCGCCTGGCGCAGCTGGCCCCGGACCAGGTCGAGTCCGCGCTGAAACAGAACATCCAACTCAAGATCGAGGTCCACGAGCGCGGCCGCGACCTGAAGAAGATGCGCAAGGTCGTCACCGAGCTCGAGAAAGAGCTCGCCTCCAACGGCCGGCTGCTCGAGGACCGCGACCGGGAGCTGCGCGAACTGAGACGAAGACGAGGCGGCAGCAGCGGGCTCCCCGACGACGGCGTGCAGCTGAGGGAGCTGAGGGAGGAGAACGCGCAGCTGCAGGCGGAGCTGGAGGAGACGCGGGAGGTGCTGCAGGAGCATATGGACGAGAAGGAGCGGTTGCAGGCCGTGCTCGAGCGCAACGGGGACGCGTCGTTGCTGGCCGAGGGCGGCGAGGCGCGCAGGGAGAAGTTGAAGAGGAGGGTGCGCGAGCTCGAGGCGGCGAACGAGGATCTGCAGGCGGCGGTGCAGGAGCAGGAGCGCGTCATCGCCCAGAAGGAGGAGGAGCGGGAGGACCTCTTGGATGAGATCGAGAGGATCCAGCTCGAGTTGGAGGATACGCGGCGCAGGCATGAGGCGGAGAGCATGGAGAGGAGCGAGAGCCGCGCGCAGATGATGGAGGAGCGCGACGCGAGGGAGGCGGTCGAGGACGATCTGAACACGGTTCGGGATAAGCTCGCGGCAGTGTCGATCGAGCTGCAGCAGAAGGAGGACGAGTTGGAGGCGAAGAACCGTGAGATCGAGGAGCTCGTGGCGGAGCACGAGCGGATCGTGGGCGTGATCGACGAGGAGTGGAGAGGAGAGGTGGAGGAAGCGAAGAACCAGTGCGAGGAGCTCAAGGATGTGAGCGAATGTATCATCCTCCTTCTCCTCCGCTTATGTCGGTACAGGTACTCGCGGAACGCGATCACGAGTCGGAGCAACTCCGAGCTCAAATATCCGAGCTCGAGGCCAACACCGAGGAGGTCATCAACAAGTTTGAAACGGCGCTCGCCCATGTTGAGCAGGAGTCGGAGGAGAAGGATGCGGAGATCACGGGCGCCAACGCCGAGATCCAGAGACTGGGCGAGCAAGTGTACGTGTTGGAGGACGAGAACGATAGGCTGAAGGAGGAGAGTGCGCGGATACGCGAGGACGAAGCAGTGGAGCGAGAGAGGCTCGAGGGCATTCAGGCCGCTCTCAAGGAGGTGAGCGCAGGTGCATTCAGAAGCACGGCATCCTCAACCAGCAGTTGCACTACAGAAATGCCAACGACTCAAGTCGCAGTTGGAGGAGATGCAGGATCTCTATGACAAGTGCCAGCAGGAGATGGAAGCCCACCGACGGCGGCAAGACGAGCTCACCCAGCGCGTGGAAGATCTCGTTCAGGACCTCAACGGTGAGCGTCAGCGCAGGGAGCACGTTGAAGCGGACATGGATTCGGCGGCAAGAGAGCACGAGGCCGCGATACGGCGAGAGCGGCGGCAGCTCGAGGCGAAGGACTCGGCGCTGCAATCCGCGCTCAACGACCTCGCGCGCACGCAATCCCTGCTTTCGCAACGGGAGGCCGACCTCGGTGCCGTGCAGTCCTCGCTGCAAGCCCTGGAGGCCGAGTCGCGCAAGGCCGGAGAGACGCATACCACTGCACGCTTTTCGCTCCAGCTAGAGGTTGATCGGCTGAAGCGCGACCTTGAGCGCCTCGAGGACGAGCTCGCGCGTGCACGAAGGGAGCTCGACGACCGCGAGGGCAAGGGCCGCGACCGGGACGGCGTCATCGACCGGCTGCACGCCGAGAACCGCGACCTCGCCGCGCAGCTCGCGACGCAGACGCAGGCCCGATTGAACATGTCGGAGAAGCTGGACGCGACACAGGCGAGCTTAAAGACGGCGGAGGCCGACCTCGCCAACTTCAGGTCGCGGGTGAGCGAGCTCGAGCAGCGGCTGTCGAAGGATCAGCGGACGCTGTTGTCGGCGGAGAACCAGTACCGTGACCAGCTCACGGAGCGGAACACGCTCCTGTTGACCATTTACCAGTACCTGGACAAAATACTGGGTGTGGACAAGACCGCGGTTAGTTGAATTCCACCCTTATTCCTTCAGAAGCTAATATGAGGTTGTAGAAGAAAGGACAAGCCGAAACGAAGCCGTTTACCAACTTTGGCGTCTTCCACGATAACTTGATCAGCAGGCTCAAGGCCCTCAGCCAGATTCAGATCACCTTCGAGAAGCGCTGCAAGGAAGCGGAAGCGCGCTTCACTGAGAAGCTCACCGACATGCGGAAGCAACTCGACCAAAGGTGGAAGCAGATCGACAAGTTCGAGGCGAGCGTGAAGACGTTGGCGGACGCCAAGGCCACCTGGCGACGTAAGATGAGCGCCAAGGAGGGAGAGATGGACGGCCTCAAGGTACGTGAATGTTCCGCGCTGGTCATCACGATGCTGAGCTTGCGTTTCGTTAGGCCACCATATCCGACCTGCAGGCACAAATTTCAGGGACTAAGAAACCTGGTCAGGTGGATCAGAGCGAGCTGCGGTCTCTTCACAGCCGGGCGACTACCGCGGAGCGTAGGATGAACGTCGCCCAGAACCAGCTCGCCGCCGCCGAGGAGAAACTCGCCTCCATGAACCAGAAGACCCTAGTCGCCGACAATAAGTGGGAGGCCAGGGTGAAGGAATACGAGTCTCGCTTGAAGGCGGCCGAAGAGAAGGTGAAGCGCGAACGGCAAGGTGCTAAGGAGATGCACCTGCAACTGGAGAACACGATCAAGTGCGGTTTCTGTTCATGCCGAGTTGATGTGCAACTAACTTGGCTTCAGGCGCCTTCAGCGGGAGAAGGAGCATGCAGATAAGCGTAATCAGCAGCTTAACGAGATGGTTGAGACGTACAAATCGAACGTGCCGAATTCATGACAGGTTTTACCGTATCGGGACATCCCTTTTTGTTACAGTTCGCTTTCGTTGCTATTCCTTTGTCTCATGCTATGCTATTGTATGTTACTCCATGCAAGGTCTCATGCATTAATTGCTACGAAATACATTTGCGCTTCCAGGATACAGAGTAATCACTAATCATCCATCTCGTATCCGATCCACGAAGCATAAAAAGATGGCGACTTTTTACAACCCAACAGCAGTAAGGAGCTGAAAAGCATGCAGTCAGCACAATTTCTCATTAACCGCGACATAGAGGCCACTTACCTTAGCGAAGTTGGGGGTACCGAGGCCGGTGACGGGGTCCCAACCGGTCATGGTGGCGAAGCCGTTGGTGTTGCAGCCGGTATTGTGTCCGCTGGTGATGTCGTTAAGCGCGGAAGCGCCGGTGGAGTACAGGAAAGGGTTGAGGAAGCCGAGCGGGCTCTTGCCGGCGGCGATAAGGCGATCGTTGAGGAGGGAAACGACGGAGGCGAAGATGGGGCTGGAGCAGCTCGTGCCCGCGACGAGCTCAGCGCTGCCGCCGACGATGATCTCCACGTTTTGGCCCTGGGCGGCAACGTCGGGGAAGGCACGGCCGGAGCGGTTGAAAAGGCCGCTGTTGGTGTTGCCGAGACGGGTGAGGTAGGAGGAGACGGCGGTGGACTGGTACGACGGGGTGCCGAAGTAGTTGGAGAAGCCGCCTAGTTTCGATGGCATGAGATCCTCTCTTGAGCGACGAGCAATGATGACGTACCCGAGGAGAAGGTGGTGGCGGCCTCAGGGGAGATACCGGTCGTGGCTCCGACAGAGGTCATGCTGGATGGAATGTTGAGCACTGGCATCAGAGAGGTTGTCTGATGACTTACAAGGGGCAGCCCGAGGGGAACGTCGGCAAGAAGGTAGTGCAGCTGCATCAAGTCAGCACAAGGTTTGTGGCTAGATGTTACAGGACACTCACCGAGTGGTCTGGGATCCGGCCACGCCTCCATCGCCGGACGCGAAGAGAATGGAAGTTCCACGAGCACCGAGCTGGGCGTAAGCATTGCACAGCTGGTTGGCGAGGGCGCGCGAGATCGTGTTCTCGTTCTGGCCGTAGCTGGTCGTGAGCACCTGCGGCGGGGAGGCCATGTTCAGCAAAAAGTTGATGATGTCGAGGAAGCCCTCGAGCGCGCCGTCCTGGAAGTTCTCGCCGACGGAGATGAAGACGGTGGGAACGTTAGTGGCGACGCCGACGGTGTACTGGATGTCGAGGTCCTGTGTGGCGGATTGAGTGAAGGAGATGCAGATCGAGTTGAACGGCACTTACAGCCTCAATGCCGGCTTCGTTAGCGTTCTGGGGGTTCGAGCCGCCGTCCAGGGTCTCAAGGGTGAATGTCGTCGAGGAGCTCATGTCGGTACGGAAGTCGGTCAAGAACGTCTGGTAAGGGAGAAACGTCAGCACGGTGTCCGCCATTCAACGACACAGGGTCAATTCACCTTCAGGTCGGCGGCATTCGCGAACTGCTCGATGAAGCCAGAGACGGCGAGCTTGTTCGTGCTCTGGGTAGCCTTGGTGGTCGGGATGCCGTACAGAGCCTGGAGGCAGGCGGGGGTGACGGTAGACGCGCAAGACGCTGGGACGGCACGGCTGGAGAGGTTCTTGGCACCCGCGAAGGATTCGAGAGGAGCGCTAGCCAGGACCTTGCCGGCGAAGGGGTTCGGGAAGCTACGGATCACCGCCATATGAGTGATCGGTACGAGCTTCGTGGGCGGGGCAGCTTACGAGATGGTGGGGTGGACGAGGTCCAGGTGTCCCTTGAGCGAGGCGGGGATGGAGTAGGCGAGCGTGCGGATCGCCGACTGACCGGTCTCGGAGTGGGTGAAGGTCTGGAAGTCCGCGTCGAAGAGGGCGTTGGCCTGCTTGACGCTCATGGAGACGCTGAGCCAGTCACCGGCGGGTGAGATGACCTTGGAGGTGAGACCGTTGGCCTTGAGGAACGAGTTGACCGCGTCGACGCTCTCCTGAGTGGGAGCGACAAACTTCTCGACCTCTTCCTGCAAGGTACGATTGTTGATGAGGACCGGCTGACGAGTGTACACTGATAAGATGACAAACCTTGGAAAGATGTTCGCCGTAGAGCTCGCTGGACGGCGTGCTGACGTCCATCAGCGCCTTCTCGAGACCCTCGGGATCGCTCTGAACGAGAGCGATGCGAAGGTTGAGCTGGGTATCGGGCGACGCGGGGCCGGTCTTGACGAAGCCCTCGGGAACGACGTCCGTGGACTCATGCAGGACGAGGTTGCCGACGAACGGCGTGGCCGCCGCGAGCGCGATCACCGAGGCGAAGAAGAAGAGGCGGGTCGCAACCATATCGTCGGAGGGTGCAGGGGATGTCCTGGACGAGGCCTTGCTTCAAACATCCCTGATTGCACGCGCGTCTTATAGGCCCCCTCCCTCCCGCGCGTTCCTGCGAGGCTCGGAGCATGCGGGCGAGGGTAAGAATGGTTATCGGCATGGAAGGGCGTCGCGTGCAACAACCTGGTTCGGGGTAGAGGTGAGGCGGTTCTGCACGCTGATCCAGATAGCAGCGGTCGGGATGGGACATGCGGAGACCCATCGAGGAGGCCAAGGTTACCGGTGCATCTTTGCTTCGTGTGGGAAGGTAGAAGCAATAGAGAGCAACCTCTTGTTCTTCGGTGGAAAAGGTCGGGTTTTTCTGCTGCGCATAAAAAGGCAAAGAATAAGCCTGGTCGTATGCAACCCACATTGGATGGCTTGAAGTCGTGGAGGCGGCGTTTCCTATTGTATCATGGTCGGACTCCGTCATAGGGCTTGATCCAGCCATCGATGCCGAGATGAACAAGTCATTCATAGACGTGCTTCGGTCTAGGGTTGGGATTGCTCTGCGAAAGGTACGTCTGCGTACCACGCGGTTATCTCGTCCGAGCTGCCCACTGCCACCGTCCATCTGGTGTCGGAGCAAGTAGTGACGACGCATGGTCATGAGAAAATCACCCCGCGCTGCGTTGCAAAGTCCAATGCGGCCCTCTGGATCAGCTACGATCGGAGTAATCCGTGAGTGTCGTACGTCCCCACCAAGACGTTCGCCAATGCAGATCAAGAATCGAAGAGAGCTATCCGCGACTTCGACGCGTCCGGGGTGATAAACATACGGCGTGCCGATGGGAATTCGACGCCGACGTGAGATGAGCGATACCGAATCGACCAAGGAGTACGTCGTGCACCGTACGGTCATGCAGATAGATGGCGTCCGTGTAGGCCAGAGCTCGCGGTCTGGTTACTGGACGTTTGTAATAATAGTCTCGTCCACGCCCGACGATATGCCGAGGCCTCAGAGGTTGTGCGCATGCTACGACCATCGTGGTCCTCGCGGTCGACGAGATCAGCTGAGATTACCACCACCAAGCGTCCCAAGCCGGAGTGGATTGCGTTCCGGATGATGATGGAAGCTGGTCAAGCACGGAGCGGGCACGACCGCGCCGCGTTTGCGCCTGCCCTTGGGCCTCCTGCTTGTCTCGTCCTGGTTCCTCTAGCGCGCTCTCGTCTGTGTCCTTCCAACCGATACTCCCTCGCCCACAGCGTTGACGACGTGCTTGCTCGCGTCCTCCTAATAATCACGAACGGATGATCGACGAACAGACTCCCGCGCTCGCCTCCAACTGCCATCGGGCACGTGTACGAGCGCTAACGAGGACCCGCCTCGAGACAGCATGGGCTGTACCCTTTCTTCTTCGCCAAATGCCCATAGGATACACCAGCATACCCCCAGAGACAGCCCCGCCTCTGTTGAGGACGCTGTCGACGGTCCATGTGCAGCCCGCCCAACCCGAACACGGACGTGAGCGGCATCGGTGTCCGGATCTCATTCTACTTGCAGTCAGTCCTTTTATGTGCGTTGAAGCGTGCTCCGTCAGAAAGAGCATGTACTTATCATAGGGTCTTTCTTCAGCCCTCCTCGCCGCCCGTTCCGCGTCGGCAGACGAAATCACGGATGCACTGTCCACGCTCATCATCACGAACCTCGCCTTGTGCGTCACGACCATGGTGCAGTCGCTTGAAGATCAGCTAGCCTTATACGAGTACGTGCCCGCGTGCTCAGTCCATCCCCTCGCGCTGATCGCGCACTCAGCGGTCTCATGGTCTGCTACCTCCTTACCGGCTCCTGGTTCGCCATCTTCTTTGCCTTGCCACAATATAATCGGTACAAGAAGTCGGACAAGTGGGTAAAGCTGCTCGCCGTCGGGCAATCTTACGTCGTCTTCGTCACCGTGCTCTCCATCTTCGGCACCTCGCCCGTCTTCGGTAACGACCACGAGTGCAACGACCGTCGCTCCGTCGTCATCTTTGCCCCGTTCGATGCGGTCACCAAGGGGCGCATCGCGGGCCTTGCGCTCTACGGTGCGCTCGCCCTGTTTTACACCATCCTCGTTTGGAACGACTACAACCACACGGCCACGCTCAAGCGCGCGTTGCGGAGCGCGAGGAACGGGGAGATGAAAGCCAGGATACTCAGGAAGATTCCCACTTCCCGAGCGAGGAATCTCGACCCACCTATGCCGGAGGTTCCGATGGTGAACGTACAATCGGCATCCACCTCCAATTTGGGGAATGCCATCTACGGCTACCCTTCCCTAGGCAACGGCGGTCCCCACCCCGGTCGATCACGCGCCTCCTCCAAGACGAGCTATGGCTCCGGGACAGCACCCCGGCAACGTCACCCGCTCGCGCCGGACCCCCCGCAGGTCCCCACACCGACGTCGAAGAAAGACCGGAAGCCGAAGCGGAACGACAACAGCAACCCGGAGTACAGGCCGAACGTGGACGGGCGCGTGATCCTGAACCTGACGCTCATCGTCACCGCGTCCGCGATCGCGATCGTCAACACCGAGCTCTTCCGGCACTTCAACCACCCGGACGACGCCGACCGCGACTGGGGCTTTGGCCAGATCCTGCCCATGTTCCTCGTCGTCCTTCCCGCGCAGCGGACGCTCAGGGTGTTCTGGGAGCAGAGACTTGGCCCGAAGCGTAACCAGGAGAAGGCGGGCACGAAGCGCGTCCGCGTCAAGCGCCACCTCGCACCCTCCGTGCCCGGCAGCGCGTCGTCTCCCGGCGCGTTCGACTTCATGTCGATGCCTTCCATCGGCGGGCCCACCGGCGGCGGTGTGAGCGCGGGCTTGAGCGACTTCGGGATGTTATCCGGCATGTTCGGTGGAGGTGGAGGGCCGCACGGGATACCTCGACCGGATCCGCACGGCGGCGCGCGGATCGAGGAGGTGGAGGACGACGAGGACGAGGAAGGCGGAGACTATCGCGAATATCACGAACCCGCGCCGCCTGTGACGATGCCCGTGCCCGTGCCTCAGACGTACGCGGGTCACTCGTCCGAGGCCGTGTCCACCGCGGGGTCGTCCGTCGCGCCCGGCACGGCGGCGTGGGCGGAAGCTCGGGCTGGCAACGAGACTAAGGTCTGATCGGATTTAGTCTTTGGGATTTCCTTTGGTGCCGTGTACTCTGTCGCTATCTTGTTTTCGTACAGTTTGTAGCAATACCCGTTGTCGCTGGTGCTGCTTGGTATTATAATGGAGGGAGCATCTATTAATGGATACTGGACTCCACATCATCGCACGTGTTGTGTATCTGTGGCCTCCAGATCCTGATCCTCCCATCTACATCCCATCCCATCTTCCTTCCAGTACCAGGCTAAGTTCTCCTTGATGGCAAAGGCATTCGTGATCTTTGGGTCCATAGGCCAACAAAAGTAGAATGTCGGCGGCTCATACTTCATATAATCGGCCCAGGGGTCGAACACCGCTGGCAATTCGCAAAAGGGCTTGAAAGCCTTGCGAATCTCGCATTGTCAAATAATCATACGACAATCAAATACGCGGCAGTTGACACCGATAGATGGGGATACTGCATCAACCCCGTACTACTCGCGAAGCGGTTTGTCCTCCCACAAATGCGTAAGATACGGGTACCAGGGATATTCGGCAGGATCGGGTTTGAGAACCTCCATGCCCTTGCGCACTCATCAGGAAATGCCCCCTCTGGCAAATTTCTACACATAGGAATACATAGTTCATGATACAACTATATTCTCTTAAAATTTCACAAAAAGGTCAAAAAATCACATAAAACTGTTAAATCATGCCAGATGACTGACCATTTAGAGAGTACTGTCTTGTAGGTACAAGGGAGCTTGAAAACATCGACATAGAAGGTTGTTGCAGTGTCAATCATATCTAGGTGTAAGTATTGGAGTTGGGGTTTGGTACTAGACTGCTGACACCTCATCCTTGCATGTCTCCCTCTGTGATATCAATTAATCCCATCTACCCCTATTTTATATACATATCTTGCATGTATATCTGAAAAGCCAGATATCTCTGTAGCCAACAACATAGTTATGTACCCTGTAGATCACTGAAGTGATGGCTAGGAAACACTATTATAATGGTTTAGTCTCAGGTGGTTGATTTCTCTAATGTGCCATTCATTTACCAGTGACAGCCTCATGAACTGAAGTGTATCTCTATGTACTTTGGGATTGCTATGACATACAGTAGCCAACACGGACTTAGGAGATTCAACGCGAATGAGCCCATCACGTGACCTGACAGTGACCATCCTGCCCGGCTTGTCGTCTCAGCCCACCGCGCTGGCAAGAGCGCCCCTGGCACCGCGCTTGCAAGTGCGCACGCCGTGCAAGTCCCCGCCGTCGCATCTCGCCCCGACACTTGCAGTGCCCGCTCCGCCGTCCTCAGCTTCCACCCGCTGCCCCTGTCCGTGGGAGAGCCGCCAACGCGGTCTGGCTCGGTGCAGCTTCCACCCCTGCCCCTGCCGTCTGCCCATCCCCGAGTGCGAGCCGCCAATGCGGTCGCACTCGGCGTAGCGTTCTCCCCCGCGCCCGCCGTCGCACCCCGCCCCGAGCACTCGGAGTGCCCGTCCTGCCACCCCCAGCTTCGCCCCTGCCGTTTGCCTGGCCCCGAGCGCGAGCCGCCAATGCGGTCTCGCTCGGAGCCGCTTCCTCC
>NW_006767440.1:1660482-1661652 GCF_000264995.1 Punctularia strigosozonata HHB-11173 SS5 | reverse complement strand
AGCCGCCAATGCGGTCTCGCTCGGAGCCGCTTCCTCCACCCCGCCGTTTGCCCAACCCCGAGCACGAGCCGCCAACGCGGTCTCGCTCGGTGCAGCTTCCACCCCCGCCCCTGCCGTCTGCCCATCCCCGAGTGCGAGCCGCCAATGCGGTCGCGCTCGGCGTAGCGTTCTCCCCCGCGCCCGCCGTCACACCCTGCCCGAGCACTCGAAGTGCCCGTTCCGCCGCCCCCAGCTTCTGCCCCGCCGCCCCCAGCTTCTGCCCCGCCGCCCCCGGCCGCCTCCCAAAAGGTCCGTCGACGCTGGGACGCAATTTTTGGCCCATTTACTCACGTTTTACGCCGGAAAACAGAGCGCTGTCCGCGTCGCCCCGGCCGTCTTCCGCTCATACGCTACCGCGAAAGCCGGTACATAGTCACCTCCTCGGGTCCACATACCGCAACTGACGCGTGCTGTTGATTTTCTGCTCCTCTTGGCATCCTTGTTGTTGTGTTTCGTGACCTCGAAACTATGATACGTCACAGCCGCTTCGGAGGTTTCTTCCATCCTTGAGTCCCGCATTGCCGGTACTTCCATAGGCGGAAATGTCGAGGAGACTGGCCGTGTCCTTAGTATGTTGGGATAGGATTTACCACCGAGGTCGAAGCTGATGACGCCATTTCTTCAGGCGTCGTTGACGGTATCGCGCGCGTTTGGGGCTTGAAGAACGTCCAGGGTATGCCTTCCCCGGTACCTATCATAACGCCAGGTACTGACCTATTTTATAGCCGAGGAGATGGTGGAATTCTCCTCCGGTGTCCGTGGCATGTGCTTGAACTTGGAAGCCGACAACGTCGGTGTCTCCATCTTCGGTAACGATCGTCTCATCAAGGAGAGTGACACCGTCAAGCGTACCGGCCAGATCGTCGACGTCCCCGTCGGCCCTACTCTCCTCGGTCGTGTCGTTGACGCCCTCGGCAACCCCATCGACGGTAAGGGCCCCATTGAGGCCACCCAGCGTAGCCGTGCCTCGCTCAAGGCGCCCGGCATTCTCCCTCGTCGCTCGGTGAACCAGCCCATGATGATTGGTATCAAGCCCATCGACGCCATGGTGCCCATTGGTCGTGGTCAGCGTCGCGCTCGCGCTGCTTCCACCCCCCGTCTGCCGTTTGCCCATTGCCGAGCGGTTGCCGC